>NC_056737.1:408826517-409019017 GCF_019279795.1 Protopterus annectens
GAGATGACAGAAAATTTCCATGAGAGAGGAATTATTTTATCACTCTGAATTATCCTGAAAACATCATTATGTAATTTTAAAATATTTAACATTAGCATGCTATACTATTACATACTTAATCCATCTAACATTAGAGCTTTGCCATTTTCCCTTTTTTAAAAGCTTTTTTAACCTATATTAAGGCAATAGGCTTATTCAACAGAGATACTTGTTGGTGTTTAAGTTTATTAGTAACATTTTTCTTTAAATACTTATCAATTTTGCAATCATCAGGATTATTATTTTTAAGATAATCATGGGTTTTTCAAAAGTATTAAGCATTCCTCTATGTTTTAAGGAATCTTATTAGTGTGAGGATTTCATATATTACTGATTTGTGCCTTTTTGCTTAACATCTTACTTCTCCTAGTTAATCTATACAGATATAATAAGTAACCAAAAATTAAAACTGGTAAAGTAAACAAATAAAAAAAACTTCTTTCACCCTGGAGAAAAGAACTGAGCTGAGTTGAGCATTTTCTTTCTTTATTAGTGTCAAGAACGCCTTCAGAAAAAACTGTAATGAGTGAGTATATAGTGTGTGGACCACTAAATATAGTAAATCAGTCAGTAAAAACAGCCAATAAATTCAATGATTAAGTAAAATATTAAGGCAGATATTTTCTGCAACCCGTGGTTAAAGCAATAATATTGTAGTCAAACTGGTTAGTGCTAACAAACAAAGCATGATGAAATTTAGCATAAACATGTTACTAGGATCAAAAAGGAAGTGGCTATTGGAGGGTTACCGGAGACTACATAGTGCCTTTTAAATGTTTAGAGTATTATTCAAACTTGTGATTAAGTCAGCACCCAGAGAAAACTGCCACATACGTTCACATAGTACTGCTGAAGTTCAATAAAACCTGTAGCAGAAGGAATTGGTGGCAACAAAAACTGAGTAAACAAAAAGCTGTAGTAATTCCTTGTAAAAAATATCACTCAGTGTATTGTAATGTGGCTAGAAATTATCTGGCTGGTGAAAACAAAGTGGAGGCAAAAACAATGTTTAGTCTTGAGGTTCAAATTGAATAAAATAAGGGAACTGTAACCTTTACATAGTACTGAATTAAAAAGACATTAAGAATCAGTGTGTATATACATTAATATGTTGAAAGATGATGTACCTGATCTACTGGAGAACATTACTTTGTTAAAAGCAATAATTCTAAAAACTGAAACAGAAAAGAAACTGTTGGATACCAAAACGACAGACTTAAACTTCTGGTGTATGAGGAACAAATCACCATAGTAAACTAAACACAATTAGAATGCTGTGATTATAAAAACAATGTTTTCTGGATCTTGTGACTAAAGGCAAAAATCTGTCATGAAATTGTTAAGAACTAATGAATAAGCCAAGGTGCAATTCAGATAAAGTCATAAGACAGACAAATTAGTAAGTGGCTATCCAGGGGTTACATGAGCCAACATAGTGCACATTTAATGTTCAAAGTTTAATTTGAACCATTGTAATACTCCGCTTCAAGGAAAAGCTGCTATTAAGTTCTCGTACCTTAAGTACAAGTATCCCCAAAAAAGTATCTACCTGTTCAAATACTAAAAAACCTAAATTTTTGGAAATGGTGGAAAAACAAACTGTTTACCAACAGCATTTTAAGTCCTTGTTACGAATTATATTTTGAACTCACTGCATAACTGTCCATTTTTTTCTAAATTCCTATTGTATGTCTATTTCCACTTTATGAATTAAAATTTTTTGATATTTTGTCATTAATTTTTAATGACGTCAGTATTATCTAATTTCTTTGTTTGTTGTTCAAAACTCATTTTACATATTTCATCTTGTACTTCTAATAATTCTTTACCCCACTCTTTCATTACTAGCCCATCTTCCCATTCCATCTTTAATACGCATTTTAAAGAGTCCCATAATATGACTTTACTAACCTATCCATTATCATTCAAAGATAAAAAATTCTTGATTTGGTCCTTAAGGTAACCCTTAAATTTTTTTAATTTCATTATATATACTTGGATTCTATAAATCTCAAATTTCCTTGTATCCATTAATGTATTAACACTCAGTGCATTATGATCGGATACAGAACAAGGAATAATTTTAAAATAATTCACTTAAGTAAATTTGTAGACGCATACATCCTTATCAACTCTGGGTTGCATCCCATGTGCATAAGAATATTAAGTAAAGAACAATGATTTACTTTCTGCTTTTACAATTAAATCAACAATTATTATTATTACTAATCCAACTGTTTAGTGCTTTAGCTTATGCTAGTATTTTAGCTTTCTTCAAAAGAAAAGTCGAAAGACAAACAATATATATATATATATATATATATATATATATATATATATATATATATATATATATATACACGCACACATACACACACATATGTAATAGTAGTATAATTATACATTAAATATTCCTAAATTACTCACTCATTCAATATTATCATAATTAAGATCTCTAAATAAGTAGAACAGACTGGGACCTGAAGAAATAAAGATACCCACACACTTATAGATGACAAGTAATCCTATCTTACTAAACTAATAAACAAAAGGAAAATCAATGTGTGTATATATATATATATATATATATATATATATATATATATATATATATATATATATATATATATTTTTTTTTTTTTATCATGCTAAAAGATATATACAAATTTATAGGATTATAGGAGGTTACCAGGCTAATGGCCCTGGGGCCCTTACAAGCCTATCCAAGAGTTTATCCCCAAAAAAGAAACCTCAGTAAGCAATTGTCACCCATGACAGATCTAACAAAAGTTCCAAATTAAGCACTGATTAATCAAAACTCAGTTTGTCACATCTTTTCATCAAACTACTTTTGATCTAGTGGTATGTTATCACTTTTACTATGTTTTAGTTCAATACTGTCTACTAGTGGGGTATGGAAATATATATATTCATCAGATCAATGATGAAGTAAGTGAAAATGTATTGTGGATGCTACTATCGTTAATGTTTTTAGGAGAGACTTTATTGCTGCATTAAAACTGTTTCGTGAAGATTTGCCTGCTTGTGATTGCTTGGTGCCATTCTATGTGCTGAAGGATCATGTTTTTGGCTTTGTATGGCAATTTGTCTTCTTTTTGTGGTTACATTATAAGAAGGTATATCCATTAGAAATGCATTGATATATATATCTTTAGTAAAAACTATTGGCATAATGTGGGGGGGGGGGCTACGTCCCCCACACCACCCCCTTATTTAATATTCTCACTCCAGGGTTATACTGCAGTGGGGCAGGGGCTATATTCCATTTTCGACCAAATGAACTTCGACCAAGTGAGCTTTCAGTGTAGTGAAATGCCTGGAATAATTTTCTACTAAGTGTAATTCAACCAAATGTATGGAATCCATATTTTATATACATATATATATATATATATATATATATATATATATATATATATATAGATATATAGATATAGATATGTATATATATATATATATATATATATATATATATATATATGTGTGCACACATTTTATATATATATATATATATATATATATATATGTATATACACACATACACACATACATACACACACACATATATATATATATATATATATATATATATATATATATATATATATATATATATATATTTTTTTTTTTTAATGAAATACATATGTTACTTTAACATTTTATTAGGGTAGATAATTGATTTAATTATTCTAATTGTTTTATGTAATTCATACTAAGAAATTAGAAGTTATGTACCTACCATAACGTTCCATGTTAGTTGTCTTCTCTCGCCTTCTTTCTTGCTGGATGGGGTTCGGAGCCGATCCTCGGCTCCGACTCGGCACTCGCTTTAGCTCGAGAACTCCTTTTACCAGCTCGAGGCAACCCTATATCCCATGATGCAAGGCGGAACTACCTCAGATCTCGTTTGGCAGCTAACTGACCCTGCTAAAGACTTATCCTAGCATAATTAGGAACCATGATTCCTAAAAGAAGTCCTCATAACAATGCTCCAGAGGAAGCAATCTAATAGGAACTCTCCAAGATCTGTCCAGGCCAGGGGGAAGGAGGGAGGGGCAAGAAAGAAGGTGAGAAGACAACTAACATGGAACGTTATGGTAGGTACATAACTTCTAAATGTTAAGTTGTCAATCTCGCCTTCATTCTTGCTGGATGGGACCGCGTCCCTAGCACCTGTATCCCGGGTGGCTCAATGGAACAGACTCTTGAGAACTGTGGAACCAAAACTGGCCCTATCTCTGGAGGCCAAATCCAACTTGTAATGAGACACAAAGGTATGAGGCGTGGCCCAAGTAGCTGCTGCACAAATAGTGTCAATGGGAAGTCTATCCTGAAAGGCTACAGAAGTGGATAGACTCCTGGTCGAATGTGCTTTTGGCTTAGAGGGTAAATGTTTACCCCTTAGAGAGTACACATAGGAAATGGTGGAAGTCAACCATCTAGATATGGTCACTTTAGAAACTGGAAGACCTAACCTGTTTTCTGCATAGGAGACAAACAATTGGTCTGATTTTCTAATTTGTTTAGTCCTATGCAAGTAGTACCTGAGCTGACGAACATCCAAAAAATGCAGCTTCTGTTCAGCTCTGTCAGAATAGTTAGGAAAGAAAACTGGTAGATCAATAGATTGATTAATATTGGCTTGAGATACAACCTTGGGAAGAAAGGAAGGGTTAGTTCTGAGCGAAACCCTATCCTTATGAAAAACCAGATAAGGTGAACGAATACAGAGGGCCTGAATCTCAGAAACTCTTCTTGCAGAAGTAACAGCCAGTAAAAATATAGTTTTCCACGTCAACAACTTCAAAGAACACGTAGCAGACAGTTCGAAAGGAGATAGAATTAGGGATGCCAACATTAAGTTTAGATCCCATTGCGGAGGAGGATGTTTTACAGGCGGTTTGAGGAGAAAAACTCCTCTTAAAAAGGCTTTGCATAACCTATGAGACATGATGTTATTGTCATGCAAGCCAACATGATACTTGGAAATAGCAGCCAGTTGTACTTTGACTGTAGATGACGAAGATCCCGAATGAAAAACCTCCGCCAGGAAATCCAAAACAGAATGTATAGGAGCGGTGAAAGGATCAATATTTCTGGCGTTTGCCCAAATTGAAAAACGTCGCCACTTGCTAGCATAAACAGTTCTAGTGGACGACTTTAAAGAAGATACTAATATGTCTCTGACATAGTCAGAAATCATTGGTAGCCTGGCTAGGGAAGGAAGTGGAGCAACCAAGCAGTGAGGTTGAGAGAATGAATGGCCCGGTGCTGCTGACCCGACTGGTGGATCAAAGATCCGAACTGGGTCCAGATGCCAGGGCTGCACCAGAAGATGATGATGTAGAGACGGAAACCAAATTTGTCGAGGCCAATATGGTGCAATGAGGATCAATTTGGCTCTCAAAACGGTGGCTTTCTGAATGACTTGTGGAATCAATGGAAAGGGAGGAAAAGCATAAAGAAGTCCCCGAGGCCAATCCTGGGTTAGAGAGTCTCTCAAGGGTTGGCCTGGAAGAGGAAATAGTGTGAAGTAATTTGGGCACTTGCTGTTTTGAGGGGTAGCGAAAAGATCGCAACAAGGGGTGCCCCACTTCAGAAAAATCTGATCCACTACAGATTGACTGAGAGACCACTCGTGAGGCATCAGAATAGATCTGCTTAGCCTGTCCGCCAATAGGTTGGACCTGCCGGGGATATGCGTTGCTATCAGAAACCGCTGAGAAGAGATCGCCCATTGCCAAAGTGTGAGAGCCTCTCGACATAAAGGATAGGACCTGGTTCCGCCCTGTTTGTTGATGTACCAGACCACGGACATGTTGTCCGTCTGTACTGCAATAGTCCCTGTGGGAAGAAAGTCGTCGAGGGCTTGCAACGTTAAAAGCACTGCTCTCATCTCCAGGACATTTATGTGCAGGTGGTATTCTATGGGTTGCCACGTCCCGTGGACCATCCTGCCCTGATAATGCCCCCACCCGATCAGAGAGGCATCCGTGGTGACTGTGGCAACTGGAGGAGGGGAACAAAGGTCGGCCCTGATGAAGAAGAGGGAAGATATCCACCATCGTAGATGAGCCCTGCAAGACTGTGTCACTAAGATCTCGTGTCTCATGGGCAGATGTGATGCGACCACTGCGTGAATAACATCCACTGCAGGAGACGCATGTGGAAGCGAGCCAGTGGAAGAAGAACAATGGCTGCAGCCATTAGGCCTAGAACTTTCAAGACAAACCTGGCTTTGATCTTGTTGCTTTGTAACAGAAGCTGAACAAATTTCTGGATGTCCAGAATCCTTTGATCTGTTAGCCTGGCTAACATTTTGTGATATTTAACTGCGCCTATAAAGGTGATAGATTGGCAAGGCAGCAGAGAGGATTTTTCAAATTTACGAAATTCCTAGACTCTTGCAAAGCTGTAGGGTGTAGTCTCTGGACCGAAGAAGCTGATGCTTGGAGGTGGCGGAGAGGAGCCAGTCGTCCAAATAAGGAAACACCTGGAATCCTCGGCGTCTCAGATGTGCTGTGACCACTGCCATGCATTTGGTGAACACTCTGGGGCTGAAGTGAGGCCAAAGGGCAGTGCTCTGAATTGGTAATGACTGGCTCCCAGCGGCGGAGAAACCTTCTGGAGCGTCTGTGAATCTTTATGTGATAGTACGCATCTTGAAGGTCTATAGAGCACATCCAGTTGTCCTTTCCCAGAAAGGGCAGAATGGATTGCAGCGTGACCATCCGGAACTTTGCCTTTCTGACAGACTTGTTTAGTCTGCTTAGGTCTAGCATTGGTCTCCAATCTCCCGTCCTTTTGGGGACCAAAAAGAATCTTGAGTAGAAGCCGGATCCTACTTGGTCTGCCGGCACTGTTTGGATGGCTCTTTTTTCCAGGAGTTTTGAAACTTCCTGTCTTGCCAAATCCCTTTGACCGGGTGAGATGTCTGGAAGGGATTGTAGAGGTACAGGCAACCTTCGAAGGGATTTTGTAACCCTCGGATATGATCGACTGTACCCACTTCTCTTCTGATAGGGATTGCCAGGCTACTGGGTACAGCGAAATTCTTCCCCCGACTGCCTCCAAGGGTGGGCAGTCGGGCAACACCTCAGGGATGCTGAAAGGGCTTCTCAGGAAGAGACTCCCTGTTGCCCTGGTTCTGAGGACCCCCCCTGCCTCTAGGGCGGCGTCTATTATTGTTACCCCCTCTGCCTCTGGGGGTAAACTGACCACGTGTGTCCGGTGTAGCTCCTTGGGCTTTACGGAACCACATCTTCCCCCCCTTCTGACCCTTGGAATATGGTCTAGAAGGAGTGGAAAACTGGACTCCAACGGCAGAAAGAGTTTTACCGTCCTGCTCACATCTGGTCAAAGTATCCTTCACCTGAGGTCCGAACAAAGCCGAACCATCAAAGGGGGTGTTGGTGAAGGACGCCTTAAAGGGGTCCGCAAAATTACACAGCCGCATCCAGGCTTGGCGTCTAAGAGCAACACCTGTGCCTGCGGCCCTGCTCGCTCCATCGGCCGCATAAGATATGAGCCGCATGGAGGAGTTAGATATAGAATTCAGGATAGCAAGCTGAGAGGCAATCTTTTCCTGAGCCCCAGCAGCAGAAGGATCCTGGACTACTTCTCCCAGTTCCTTGAGAATATCTCGTTGAAGTCTGGTGAAGTGACAAAGATAATTCAGCGAACGCATAGCAAAGGTCGCTGAAGAAAACATCCGCTTTCCATACCTGTCCATGGTCCTAGAATCCTTATTAGGAGGATGGACAGGTACTGAAGGATCCGCCAATTCCTTCTTAGTGGCCGCTACCACCATAGCATCCACAGAGACACCTTTGGACAGGAACTGTTTATCCGAAGGGGCCGTGATGAACTTGGATGGTCTCCTGGGGACAGGTTCCACAGAATCTGGAGCCACGCCTTCCGAGCCACTACCTGCATGAGTGGGTCGAAAGGCAGAGACACCCAGGAGGTGGAGGGTTGGGATCCAAAAGCCTCCAGGTATACCGACTCATCCTCGGAGGGGTCAATGGAGGGCCAATTCCCCCTCTGTTTGAGGAGCTCAAGGATGTCTGAAAATGAGACATCCTCAGAGGGGGACCGTGGGGAACCCTCCGACTCATCTAAGTTGGTATCAGATGTAGTAGACTCAGGGGAGTCTGTGTGTTTCCTCTTACATGTCCTCTTCCGAGGGGGTTCCCCTGCAGGGTCAGGAGAAACCTCAGAAGAGGAGGAAATTCCCAGTGGGGAAACCTGGGGCGATGGATCCCTGGGCCTGAGAGCAAGAGGCTGGCAAGAGGCATCTGCAGGCACTGATGAGGGAGGAGCTAGAGGATAGACCGTTGACCAGGCTCAGAGGCCAGGACACTCCTCATCACCTCAAAGGCTCCTCTCCCGGGAGACCTGAACACACCCGCTCGAAGAGACAGGAATGGTCGGCTCGAAGGAGAGAAGGCTCGAGGCCGATGTCGGCGCCGAGCTTACCAAAGCGAAGCCCGAGAGGGAGAGCGCCGTCGGACAAGGGTCCGATGCCACTAGCCCCCTCGGAGCCGACAGTGGAAACCCGTCGACCGGATCCCTCCAAGGAAAGTCTCAAGGAGGAGATCGGAGCCGAAGATGACGGAGCCGAAGGATGTATCGGCTCCGGCATCAAACAGTCGCTGTCCCAAGAAGCTCCGGCTCGAACTCTGGTGTGGAGTCGGAGGAGGAATCTCAAGAATCGGGCTATAGCCAAAGTCTGTTGAGACGGGCTATGGAGCATTTGGGCCAGTGCCTGAGACTTCAACAGCCTGCTTACCACCCTCTCCAAATCGTGGTCAGACAGCCTGGAAGATCTCGAAGATCGGCTCCGATGGCTCCGCTCCGACAAAAGAGGAGACCCCGGGCAGTGAATACTTAGTATCGAAGGGGACCAGGATCTCTTACGGGTCGAAGCCATCGGAGCCGAAGTCCCTTGAACCCCAGATGGAGCCGAGGATATCTCGGCTCCGATGCTGGATAAAGTGTCGGCTCCAGCCGGGCCGGCAAGGCCACAGCAGTCCGGGTATCGGGGCCGGCCGGCACCGAACCCACTACTCTAACAGAAGAAGTCGACTCCAGCCGAGCCGATATCGGCTCCGACGGAGCCGGAGCCACCGGAGGAGGCTTGGACACTGTAGCCTGAGCCTTCGGTGACTTAAGAGGTTTTCCTGCCCCTGACTTAGGAGGAGAACCTTCAGGTTTAAGTAAACCTCGGAGGATTAATTTGTTCCTCCTTTCCTGCAGGACTCTCTGGCTAAAAGCATGACACAACGCACAGGAGTCCTGCAGGTGCAAAGGCCCCAGGCAATACACACAAGAAGTGTGACCGTCTGTCAGGGACATTTTCTGACAGCACTGGTCACACTTCTTGAAGCCTGAGACCTTGCCTTCTTTAGACATCCTAAAAAAAGGATAGACACAAACAGTCCCCACAAACACACAACTTAATCCCTACACAGACACACAGGAAGGGAATAACTTGGGGAACTAGGCCTGACTAAAACTTTAAACTGAAAACTGTTATAAAAGTTTAAAAGAAGGGAATAGGGTGGGCTGTAAACTAAGTACAAGCTAATCTAACACTAAAAGGGAAAAATAAACCCCTAACTGAACTTTTTCTTCTTTAACAAGAAAAAACTTACCTCAGCTGGCAAAGGAGACCTCTTTCGCTAAGCGGCAAACGAGATCTGAGGTAGTTCCGCCTTGCATCATGGGATATAGGGTTGCCTCGAGCTGGTAAAAGGAGTTCTCGAGCTAAAGCGAGTGCCGAGTCGGAGCCGAGGATCGGCTCCGAACCCCATCCAGCAAGAATGAAGGCGAGATTGACAACTTAACATTTGGCTTGAAAGCTTTAGTCTGATGTTTTTAGGATGAAAGCACTCAAACATATATTTCTTTAAATTTCAACAATTCCTGGTGATCACATTTCACTGACGTTATCTTTTTTTGTTTGATAACATCTTACACTACATTGTTGACTGCTTTACTATGAGCCATAAACATAACAGCAAGGCCTTAATATTCAGAAAGTGTTAACAGTATAAACATTTTTTCAGTACTAATGCTCTTCATAGGTATCTGTCACAATTTTGAACATGCAACACATTTTTTCCAAAATGCTCTTTGTTTCAGTTAAACTGCAGCCACAATAATGGACTAATTGCACACAACATCCATACATTCTAATGAAATATCTTATTGTCTTGGTAATCCCCATTTTTTTCAAAACACATCACCTCATTATGAACTGGACATTACTGCAAATTCATACCGTTATTTTTTTGGCCAGTTAAAGAGAAATGATGTACAGTTTCTAGGCACAAGTGGATATTTAAACACTGTATCTAACACCAATAACTTAACTCCTGATAAAGAGCTCCTGCTAGCTGTAAAGCCTGAGGAAATGCAAAGTCAATGTTGGGCCCAAATAATTTATTTCATCACAGCCATGCTTCATTGTCTTTTTGCTTTATAATAAATCACAATCACACATACAAACTACATAACAGAACACAACACTGCAAATAACCCAGGAAACACCTTCTTCAAACACTGCTACAGATAATGTACACATTAACAAAACACAAACACAAGGGTTTCCATGGTGGCTTTGTCCCAGTCATGAGGGCTCCACTTCTCATTGCCTTACTTATATAAACCAATTGGTTAAAAAACTGCAACTAATAAGATATTGTATGGGAGTTATCTAAAGCAGAAATCAACAAATTGGTGAGTTTGACAATTAGAATCACTTCTCCCATTTGTTGATAAATATTTGAAAAACTAATAATGTTGACATATACCTACATCTCTCTATTTATATATATATATATATATATATATATATATATATATATATATATATATACACACACACACACACACACACACACACACACACACACACAATCTGTAGAGAGAGAGATAAATGGGTATAATATACTATGTCAACATTATGAGCATTCAACAAAGTCAAATGCTCAACTTGTTAAAGTCAGGAGACGAGCAATGGATCATTAACTTTTCTTATGTTGTGCAAAATATGCTTGACTGCAGGCAAGTACGGTTTGGCTGATTAGGGTTAAATAAGGGCTAGGTAAGGAGATACATTCATGTGTGTGTGTGTGTGTGTGTGTGTGTGTGACAAAGGTTTATAGTATTTGTGCAAGTGTTTCTGGGTCAGGATTAGAGTAAGGGTTAGGTTAGGTGGTAGCTTTAGTGCAGGATTTGTCAGTGTCTTTACCCGTCTTTTGTAGAAGTATTGTTAGCAAAAGTTTTTTAGTGAGGTAGTATGTGGGGCTGGGGTGAGGGTTAGCACACAAGTAAGGTGGTATAGAGGAAATCTGCACATAACTGATAAAAATCAGAGTAGTCCCACTTAAAACCTTGGATTTAATGCTCTCTCCTTACTGCTGGGCCATTTGTTAGAGTAAATATAGCACATGGTACTTATTCTTCTACCCTCCATGGTGGATACTCCAATTATGCATCGATTACCAGTGTATGGATGAGGACGTACACAGTACACAAATATGAAATGCACTCTGCTTGTAAATATTCTTTAGAAAAACCTCATAGGTATTTTATAGACTGCTGTACTACTAAGCTGCTACTGCCTGTCCTGCATCAGTAATTTTATATAAATATATATGTGTGTGTGTGTGTGTATGTGTGTACTATATAAAGTAGTTGCAGTTGATAAGAGCAAACACTGTTTTCAGCCACTAGCTGCTTTCTGTGTAAGATTGTAGTACAGTGGGATCTGGGAATTCTTTCTCCACTGTTGTGTGATCTCAGAGCTGGTATATATAATTAGCAGGGGGTGTGGGAATGAGGAGGCGTTTGTCCATCTGCAAAATATATTATTTACCCTTTTGATCTTTGAAGAGTTGCATATTTCATTATATAATCTGCTGATAAACCCCAAGCAAAGAAATCTTGGCCTCCTGAGCTGGGTTATGACAGAAGTGAGTCCATGGGCCAGCAAACACCTAGCAATCAGATCAAAATAAATAAAATCATACATTAGCTGAAAAGTCACTAAAGATGCAATGGAATGGGATAAAAGTGAAATACAGTGCAGGAGAATAATATGGCCTTTAAGAATTCATGGTGGGCTGCAAGTAATAGAACTGAGACAGCTGTGATCAGTACTGCAAAATCATGAAATGGACATAGGCTAAAATGAAACAAGTGACAACTACACATGATGCAGTGCAAATATATATGGAGTATTACCAAAAAGGTAGCAAGTGGAAGAATCACATAATGGGCAGTTGTTAAATAGGAAAGCCTGACTGGCTGAAAAATCTCAAATATTACTATATACTCCTTGCAATGGAAACTCACCCAATAACCTCTTCACAACAAAGCCATGGTATTAAGCAACTCTAAATACAAATGCTGGCTTTAATTATATGAAATCCTTTGTCTAAGCTTCAGAATAAAATGCATCAAAAAATGACTCCTTAGTTATTGTTACTCTCAAATGACTAAGTTGAAAAACTTGAAGTAATCATTTTAAGTTGTGGTGTTACTAAATGTGAAAAAAAATCCACCCACCACATACATTCTCTCCTTTTGCAGCAACGTTGTGCTACTTAGTTACATTTAACAGCAGAACAGGTTTGACTTGGACACCTTCTGATGAGGAAGTGGGAAGGCAAACCTGGCATAACACAGCAGATATGTGTGTAGCACTTAAGTATAGAGCAGACGTTCCATTTCTTAATTCCAAACAATTATTTACAGCTGACCTTTGCATGTTTTGAGCTTTAATATCTTTATAACATTTATTTATTTTATCACATTTTTATAATTCAAATGCAGAGGCATGGATTATGGATCTAAACTTTATGGAAAGGTCATGCTCTTGATTCACATGAACTGCTGACTGCCAAGACTAGGCAGTGAATCATTTAAAATTAATCAAATTTTCCTCATTTGTAACTGCACGTAGCACACAGATAACATTTAGAAATTTGTCTTTAAGGTTTCATGATATAAAAGGCTTGGCTCACAAAGGGAACAGAACAAGCTAATTGTATTAACATACCAGGTGTTATAATGAAACACAGCAAGTCTGTTTAACCTCCTTACAACAGGAAATGACATGCATTCTGAAGTAAAGGTTTAGAGACGGATCAATAATTTAGACATATTAACAGTGGATTTATTTTAATTTTGTTGAAAAGGTAACTATAGATGGACAGATTGCTTTTGCCTCTATGTACCCAGTTAAGCAGTCTCCAAATTAAAATAGCAGACACACACAGCAGTAGCAATATCCTTTAGGCAGACAGTATTATCACACATATATAGTAAATAAAAATGTTACTCATAAAATAAATTATTCAGCAGTCTTGAGCACGTACAAGTCCTACCAAGTGTGGCACAAGATACAATGCTGTACAACATGATTATTTATAATTCTCACTGGTTTAGTAAAATAATATGCTTCGATAAGGCTAAATTGCATTCTGTTAAAGAGATGGGGAACGTGAGAACTAGAATCACAGGTACTGTCTTTTTACAGATGGAATTTCAGAGGTGATTTAAAAGGAGAAAGTGTGCTGGTACTGCTGATACTGCAGGGAATTAAATTCCCTTTTATCAAAGTGAAGGACTGTAAAAAATGTCAGCCCATATGTAGTCTGTGTGTAGCACAGCTAGCAGATGGGCTAGGACTCTACCAAACTTCCTTGCTAGGGTTATATCAAGGGATTATGTCTACCAGATTCCCTTGCAATGGTGATGGACAGGTTGACAGACTAGATCAGACAGGAGTCCCCATGGACTATGATGTTTGCAGATGACATTGTGATCTGTAGTGTGATTAGGGAACAGGTGGCGGAGACCCTGGAGAGATGGAGAAATGCTCTACAGAGAAGAAGAATGAAGGTCAGCAGGACTAAGACAGAATATATGTGTGTGAATGAGAGAGAAGATAGAGGAATTGTGAGGATGCAAGGAGTAGAGGTGGCGAAGGTGGAGGAGTTTAAATACTTGGGATCAACACTTCAGAGTAACCGTGTGTGTGGAAGAGAGGTGAAGAAGAGAGTACAGGCAGGATGGAGTGGGTGGAGAAGAGAGTGTCAGGAATGATTTGTGACAGACGAGTATCAGTAAGAGTGAAAGGGAAGGTCTACAAGGGGGTAGTGAGACCAGCTATGTTATGCGGGTTGGAGATAGTGGCATTCACAAAAAGGCGGGAGTTTGAGCGTGATGTGGCAGAGTTAAAGATGCTAAGATTTGCACTGGGTGTGATGAGGGTGGACATGATTAGGAATAAGTATATTAGAGGGTCAGCCCAGGTTGGAAGGTTTGGAGACAAAGCCAGAGGCGCAAGATTACTTTGGTTTGGACATGTGCTGAGGAGGGATGCGGAGTATATTGGAAAAAAGATGCTAAGGATGAAGCTACCAGGTAACAGGAAAAGAGGAAGACCTAAGATAAGGTTTATGGATGTGGTGAGAGAGGACATGCAGGTGGTTGGTGTGACAGAGCAAGATGCAGAGGACAGGAAGAAATGGAAACAGATGATCTGCTGTGGCGACCCCCAACGGGAACAGCCAAAAGAAGATGATGATTCCCTTCTTGACTCAAGATGCATCGATCTGAAGTACAGAAGCATTTCACTGTACATCTGATGGTTATCAGTCTGAGCCCAGCTAAGGACTTCCATGCCCTCACACTAGTGAAGTCTACTGGTTTCCTTTGTAGCAAACCATGCAATCATAATATATATATGCAAGCTATTTTAGAGGAAAGTCTGAGGTACACGAGATGTATATGATTTCCCCCAAATATGAGTCCTTAGAAAAGCACAGAACTGGCTTCTATTTCTCTTACTTTAACACTCAGTAATATATTCTATAAAACATGCCAGCTTTATCTATCTTGTTGTTTTTGTCACTTGTATGTAATGTTAAAATGCAAAGCCTTGTTCTAGATCACATAGATATGGGACCTAATATATAAAAAGTACCATGTTGTCGATTATTTTCCAACTTCATATATTTTGTTGATTTTAGAAATGTTGAGACATAAGGCTTAGCATATTCAATCAAACATGCATTATAAGCAACAAACATCAGACATACACAGTTGAAATACACCACAGAAAAGACAACTGTGGCTGTCCATTCAACTGTCATAGTGAAGGTGTGGTTGGAAGCCAAAGCTTTGTGAAGGTGGCCGGTTATTGTACTGGTCAGGATACAACCATATAGTGTAAAGGCTACTGCAGCAGTAAGAATGATGAACATCTGCAGAAAGGGGCTGCTTCTGAAATTCACAAAAGAAAACAAATCTGCCAAACTGAGTTCCTAGCACATGGCTTGTTTTATTTTCTAATGGCAATTATAGCACCACTCTGTCCATAAATCCTTTATGTATGTATAATTGCATACATACACAAACACACAAACACACACAAACATATATCACATAAAAGTTCTATATAACTAATCTAAACACACTTCGTCTCATCTACAATAGACAGGCCCTCCTGCACCTCCAAGTGGGAGATTTGCCCTTCTAATACTTGCAACAACTCCACAGTTTCACTATTGTGGAAGAAAAGGAAAAAAACACAAAGTGAGGCACCAGTTTGCAAAATCCTATACCCCTGTGGTAAAGCAAACTGCAATATTACTAAAAGAAAGCCAATACCAGTGACCAAACAATCGTAAACTTTCCTGTAATAACGAGTTATACCTCGTAAAATGTACTACACACTTTCATTAGGTTAACTGAGATCAGATCACTTTTTTAAACAACTTTTGCTTACATAAATTGATAGACCACTTGAATGAAATGCGCACACACACACACACACACACACACACACACACACACATTTATTTGGTAATTAAAAAAAAAAAAACTAAATATTAAACTAGATGGCTGGGTGGTACATCAGTAAAATTTGCTGCCTCACAGCACTTGGTTGCCAGCTTTCATACTTTGCTGGGATAATTTTTATGCAAACTCTGCCTCTTTTCTCGGTGTTTGCATGTTTTTTTTTTTTTTAAACCATGGTCTCAGGGTTTTCTCACACATTCCAGACAACCTGGCCAGTTGGTCAGTAATACTAAATCAGCCCTAGAACAAGTGTATAAAAGTGTGGGAATATGTGACCTCTGGATTAGTATCCCATCCAGGTCTAGCGAATGCCTTGTACCCAGTGCTACTTAGGATATGCTCCAGAAACCTAAAATTAAACTACTGTGTATATAAACTCCATGGATGTTTTGCATTTTACATTCAGCTGTTTTTCTCTGCGGGGGAATAACAATCTTTTCACAGTAAAAGCCAATGGCTCTGCAATACATTTGGACACAGAGCACTCCTGTCAAGGACCTATATACCTTGATAATAACAAAATGATTAAAGTAACTAACAAGCATAGACAGAACACAAGGTTCTAGTTACACTTCCCCTCTGTAATGAGCTTGTGAGATGAATATTTTTGCTACAGTTTACTCACTCAGTCTGATAGCCATATTACAGTGCTTATTATAACAAGGAATTGTTCATCACAGAAAGAGAAAATGACAAAATATTAAGAAAGGCGTACTCCACAAGAATACTAGTGAATTTATTTCCCCACATTCAAAGTCCAGAAACACAGTACAAAGGAATACTCCAGATAAAATCATTTTTGCAGCACTATGAGATTTTCTCTCCTTGATGCCTTCCCTGTGGGAGGAATAAGATGCCTTGTTGAAGTTTCAAGTAGTATATTCAGTTAAGAAGATAAATGGAGGAGTGTTCTTGTTCTTTGAGGAGACCACCAATGATATGGAAATGTAATTTAAGACTTACAAACCATATGAAGACACCTACTTGGGCAAATGTGACCCAGCACACCCAGCCTGAGAACCTGTGACAGTTCACCAAAAGACAACAACCAAAATGATCCTACAGACAACTTTCTCCTCCTCAAGAGACAACTAAAGACAGAAAGGACTGTACCAGGAAGAGATTTACCTCAATAACAACACTGAAAATAGCAAATTCCTAGGGGGAGTAAAACTTTAAGAAACCCATGTGGAAAAGCATAGAGGACTTAATCAAGGAGTGTAACACAGTTTTTAAGGATGCTAGTCTTATGCTGACTGGGATCTTCCTTAAGCCTAATGCCCCGTAACATTCCATAGGATCATAGGAAGTTACTAGGCTATTGGCACTGAGGCCCTTACAAGCCTAGCCAAGAATTTAGCCCATGTAACAAGTCAGCACACTATGCTACTGTCCAGCAGGGACACAGGTGGAATCCCAGGGGTGTATTTTCTGTTCCCCATTCAGTTATCTAGGTTGCTCTTAAAAAGGGTTAATGACGTACTCTGCTTGATGTGGAGATGGAGTCTATTCCACAAAAGGGGGACTCTCTGGGACACATCTGTCCTGCCAACAAGTCCTATTGATGTCACAGACCATGTTGAGGTCATGCATGTGGATTACTCGAGTGGAGCTTGACTTGCGGATATGCAGCAGTCCCAACAAGGTGGGAGCTTCGATTGCTTTGTATGCCAGACAGAGGTCACCTCTGAGAAGTCTGCAGGACACTGAGAAAAGGGACAGGGCCTTTAGCCTGTGTAGGATAGATGTTTGAGGTCCTGGATTCTCCCGGAACCACTATAGTCTCTACAACTGCTGCATGTGCTTTGTGAGGTACATGCCAAAAGGGGCATAGTACTCAATAATGGGTCTTATAAGGGAAGAATACTGGGATGTTATGATCACCTTGTCCTTGGATGAGATACCCTTACTAACGAGGTGGGCCATGTAGAAAGCTTTCCGTACAATGCAGGCAATATGGTGGTCAAAAAGTCAGTTTGCTATCAACCTGGGTGCCCAAGTCCCTCACAACTGATTGCGTGGTTAGGACCTTATCAATGTGATAATTTGTGGGGACATCACTCTCCCCATTGGGGATGATGATGATACATTTTTTATGCATTCAGTTTGAGGCCATGTTTCTGGCACAACCATCATCCTAAGCCTAGAGAATGTATGCAAGGACAACCCTGACTCACCTTCCAGATTTTCAGATCTTGAAAACAGAATCACTGACTTTGAAAACAAAAAGTTAAGGAGAAGAAAGTAGGGAAAAATCAATAGGGACTTAAGGGACAAGTTCGAACCACAAAACCACCACACTTCGACCAGCAGAAGGAGGTATCCACCCAGATACAATAGTGGAAAATGTTTTGCTGGGTACTGGAGACCCTACAAACCTAATCAACACCCTAATCACGAGGTTGGAACACAAGGGACTTTGGCCACACCTATTACTGACCAGAGAGAGACGTGAAAGAAGCAGCAGCATCTCACTCCAACTCAGAGGTCTCCATAAGGGCACCAACAACAGAGGAACAGATCCTGAAAAGAGGCCAGGGAGCTGTGAGACTTGGAAAGACCAACACCACAACAGTACAAGCCTAATAGAACCAACAACAAAATAGGACTAAGGTCTGGAGCCACTTGACAAAACCATTAATTCAGCCAGAACAAAAAATCTTACATAATGGTCTGATTTTTATACCTTTTAACAGAAGTAACGTGGTGAAAACTGTGGTAAATGTTAACCTGTATGTCAGGAAATTTTTTGTATTTTTCAATGATGAAAATAAGGATGGAAGCAACCCTGACAGAAATGACAATGGTATGAAATGGAAAAACCCCAGTGACTTTTGCCACCCTGTACACCTCACCCTGACCGCATATTAGAGCAAATGAGAGGCTGATACCAGCAGGACCCTCATTAAACCACCAAGGGAGGTTTTACAAAACATTAGTAAAGAGGAACTGGCTGGCAATAAGACCCAATAACAAAGACAGATAAGGGGGAAGGCATTGTTGTCAGATACAGTCACTTATAACTGCAAGATTTAGGCCATGCTTGGCAATAACAGTTTTTTTAGTAAATGGAATTTTAGCACTGTAAATGTTGTTTATAATAATTTGAGAGAGCACCTAAGAATACTACTTGAAGATGATCTACTAGATGCCAAGATGTTTGACTTGTTGGTTATCCCACCCAAAATATCAAGTTTGAAATCCCAACAATCCATAAAAATATCTCTGACCCCCAACAGACCAGTAGTGGCAAGCGGTAGTTCCACAACTGAGACAATTTCCATCTACCCTGATGCATATGGCAGAGGCCAAAACATCTTTCATTTTAGATTCTATGGATTTTCTGGGTAAAATTAGAGATATTCTGGTCAGCAATTGTATTCAGGCTGAAATGCAGGTGTATGCAGTGGACAAGAATGCATTACCAGGAGAGACTGAAGTTCTAAGAAGATTATTGAATTGAATCTTTAAGAACAACTACGTTATACCCGACAGATGTTATAAGCAGATGACTGGAATAGCTATGGATTGTGCCATGGCCCCAAGCCTCTTGGAAAATGGAAGGAGGATGCAATGCACCAATCCCCCTATTTTGCATCAGTGAAATGTTACTTCTATTTCATTGATGACATTTTATCATCTGGAAGGGAGATGAAGCCACAGTGAATTAAGTTTTCAACCACATCAGTAATTCCACTAGCTTTTGGAGATTCACAACCTCTCATAGTAAGTCCTTGGTCTATTTATCTAAGGACACTGAAAACAAATGCCTCTCCAAAAACCCATTTAGAAAACCAACCAGAGATAATATGCTACTGCACATTAAAAACATGCATCCCCAGATCAGTAAGAGAAACATTATAAAATCTCAAGGGAATGAAAAATGCACATCTCCAAACAGCTTAGAGATTTTCATCACAAATCTTATCAGCCTACATGGAGACTTTCTGGCTAGGGAGCACAGCAACAGATTACTGAACTCCTTCCTCAATGAAATCAGAACATTTTGAAGGAGACAGAGGACCCCATTTTGAAGGACCCCCCCTCGGAAGACTCCTAGGACTCACCAGAAACCAACACCAGGACTCACAAAAGGACAACAAAAAAAGAAGCATTGCACTAATTTTTACAGTAGATTACAAAATAATCAGAAAGATCATGACCAACAAATGGGTGGTGATTATAGACAAACAGCTAGTAAAGCTCCTAGAACTCCAACCTTGTTTTGTTTTCGAGATAATCAGGAACATTACGGACTGGGTACAGCACAATTTCAGGCCACATGAGCAACAAGGACTACAACTTTTGCTCAGTACTCAGGACAAATAAAATCAACAGCACTTGTTCTGCTAATTGTAACACTGCTTTTGTGATATAGCATGCACAATGTAAGGGCTACAGTTTTTATGTAGGTAAAACTGTGAGCAAGTTCAAAATCACAGTGGCATACCATCTGTCTAACATCAGACTCCAGATCCTCAAAACACAACTAGCCAAGCACTGCTGTGATTTCCCATACCCTGGAGGTTTCCACTTCCATTTCCTGGACAAACACTATGTGTGCACTCAAAGGAAACAAAACTGCCATCCCAGTTAAAACAGAGTTAAGCTGGGATATCAGGATGGACATCCAACAGCCCCCAGTCTAAACTCAAGCAGTTCCATCAGAAGTGTGCTTGCACTTAGGAAAGTGAACCGTAAATCATACAGCTAATATACTTGCAGCATTTAACCCAGGGCTTGGAGATTAACTTGTAATTAACTCTAATTGTTACTGTTAATATGAAAAAGCCAATCAAGAAATTAGATCTGCATATCACTGCATCTACCTTGGTATGGTTTATCTGATGAACTAGTAACACAGGAAACAAGCCACTGTTTTTTTTGTGATCTCATTTATAACAAGAGCTTACTGTTATTTAGTTTGTATTGTTCTGGATACTGGAAACCATTGGTTGTCAGATTATATTACATTTGCTATTCTTTCAGCAAGAGATCCTCACCCTTCTTGGGAACTTATCCTTGGCTACAGTTTGTGATGCAGCCACATCACCTACTTCACATTATTTTGCAAAACAATACAATTTGGAAAAGCTAGCTAGATCCAGAGCTTTCTTCTGAGCTTTTGTTCTCAGAGGTATTTTGTCTTAGATCCTCGCAAGCTCTTCTGGATACCCTGTCCCCAGGTTTTTAGTGTTCAGACAATACCAACTTAAATATGTAAATA
The DNA here is from genome assembly GCF_019279795.1 of Protopterus annectens. Taxonomy (NCBI): domain Eukaryota; kingdom Metazoa; phylum Chordata; order Ceratodontiformes; family Protopteridae; genus Protopterus; species Protopterus annectens. The sequence goes on from NC_056737.1 coordinate 408,847,684, forward strand.
ATGAAATTTACTCAGTATTGCTCAAGACACTGGAAACATCACTTCCACCTTCTGAGAGGACAGTGAATGAGCCCTAGCAGACTACTTGGCTTATGCTTTTAAAATTTGTCCTGACAGGACTCATTCAATCATTTTATTTTCAATTATGTTTACATCATTACTGTATCACTCTATATGGAGAGTCAGGAAGGAGCAGATCATTATGTGGCCTGAGGAGGGACTTGTGCTGGCAAAAGGTTGGTTGTTCATAGGCTCATAGGTGTGTACTAGGCTAATGATGACAAGGGCCTTTTTAAGCCTAAACATGCATCCCAAATCTCTGACAAGTTCTGGTACCCTTGATAAGTTTAAGCAGGGGCTTAGGATGTGAAACATTTGCAAGCGGAGGCATGGGAGATGAACCATTTACAGCTTGCCTGTGTCCGTTAGACACAAGTGCAAAACCAGGGATAAATTTCCTGTTCCCCATCCAATTGTCCAAGTTGCACTTGAATTGGGTTAGGGAGGAACTGCTTCAGATGGATAGGAAGCCTGTTGCAGAGAAGAGAAGTCTCTGTGATACATACCACCTCTCCAGCAGGTCCTATTTGTATCACAGTAAAGGTTTACATATTTGAAATGGGTAATTCTGGTACCATTTGTTTTTCAGATATGCAGGAGGTCCATCAGAGGGGGCTCTGACAATGCCTTGTATGCCAGGCATAGATCTCCCCTCAACAGTCTGCAGGAGATAGGGCCTTGAAGCAGTCTGTATAGGACATGTTATTTACGCTCTGTATTCTTTATGTGAGGACCCTCTGTGGACATTCCAATTCTTGGATATGCCTGGTTAGGTACATACCAAATCAGACATTGTACTCCATGATAATTGAATGCTGAATACAGTGGAACAAGGACTTCTTTGGACCTAGATGCTATACCTTGGTTTATAAGTTGCACAACATAGAATTATTTCTTCATTACTGTAGACACGCCAGTCAAAGGGTAGATTACTGTGTGTGGCCCCCAAGTCCCAGACTACAGGGTCAGCTCTCAGGAGGTCTGTTGTCAATACGATAGTTTCCAGGGGTGGATTATTTCCCAAAGGATACTATTACGCATTTCATGGCATTTAGTTTTAGTCCATGGCTCTGGCACCAGTTGTTTGTCTCTGTCAGCCCTTCTTGGAGAACATTTGTGTCAGTGGTTGATTTGATGACAATTTGCAGTCATCTGCAAATTTAGTCAGGCAGAGGCCATTGACATTTGCCTTGACTTCAGAAAAGTTAATGCCAAAAAGGAGCAGTCCCAGGGCCAATCCCTGAGGGACTCCACTTGTGACAGGCTTCCTTGTAGAGGCGGACTCCCTAATTCTAACTTCCTAGGTCCTGTCTATGAGCCTGTGGACTACCCACTAAGTAACATAAGGGTTTGTACCTAACCTCTTAAGTTTGTCAACAATGCCAGAGTGTGGGATTGTGTCAAATGCCTTGGCCAGGTCAAGGTAGGCAGTGTGAACCATTTTGCCCTCATCTGTTGCTTTGGTGACATTCTCAAAGAAGTCCACTAAGTTGAGTAGGCATGATCTGCCCTTGATGAAACCAAATTGGGTTGAGTCCACTGTCTGAAGATTTCTTTTCTCATTACTGATCATTTCCATAATTCTTTCCATGGTTTTGCATATGAGATTAGTGAGACTTATGGGTTTGTAGTTTCCATGGTCTGTAGATGGCCCACCTTCATGCAGAGGGATGACTGTTGCTATTCTTCATTCATGATGCTTGAAGCCTGTTTGGAGGCTACACTTAAACAGCAATTCCAGAAGGCCTGATAGATTATGTTTCATGCTATTACAAGGCATCCTAGGACAGCATCTGGTTCCACTGATGCACTGTTCTTGGCCTTAGAGAGAGCATTAAGGACCTTTTCCTTCATGATAACATAGGGAGTTGTACTTGATGGTATTTCCCGAGGGAAGGTTGATGGGGAGAGAGAGAGGTAAAGTGGGAGCTGAATTTATCAGCCAGTAGATTTGCTATATCTCCTGCTTAGTATAAGTGGCTCCATTTACAATATGTTCTGCATACAATTGTGTACTGCCTTTGAGGTTGTGGACATAGCTAAAGAATGCCTTGCCGTTGTCCTAGGCCTGGGAGGCAAAGTTTACCTTAAATTCATCTTTGGTAGATTATATTTGTGCTCTATTTGTGTTCCGAGTTATTTTTTTAGTTTGATAACAGTGCTTTTATCCTGCTGGGTGCTGCACCTTCTCATTTTTGTCATGATTTTCTTCCTTCTGTTTTACAGCCCATTTATGCTGTGATTCCACCAGGGTTGCTTGTTTTTTTTGAGTTACATCTGTACTTCTTCCTGGTGTGTACAGCTGCCTCTATGCAGCTATTAATATGCTTGTATAGGTCTTCTGTGAAAAGTTCTGCATAGGGGGATTATGGGGGCTTGAAATTTTCCCAGGTTATCACTTAATAGTAGGAAGTTAGTGTTAGAGTAGCTCTTGAATACAAGTAGGACAAGCTGGGGTTCCAGGTTTCATTTTTTCTTTAAAGGAGACCATTTTGTGGTCTGACCTTACCAGCGAAGACATTACACTAGGGAGTGTGCAGCACTCTCTCATGTTGGTGAGGATCAGATCCAGTATGGTTGCACCCCTTGTTGGTGCAGTGACAATCTGGTCCAGGGAGTTTGTGTTAACTCCATGAATCTATGTGCCTGTACATTTCTGAAGGCTACAAATCCCCATCACCAGACTGATTATCCTTGTGGCTGCTGGTCTGGGCTACAGCTGTAACCAAGGCTAAAATCATTTCTCTTTACTGGAAAGAAAACACCAACAGTCCCCAAAAAGGAGCACAGGAATACTCAAATGGAAAAATAAACCAAACTAGAAACACCACTGTGGCTACGATTTCTTTATTTCACATCACATTCCGATACCTCGGCTCCATCAGCCTTCTAAGGAATAACTTCATAAAATCTCAGCAGCCTTTTTATATCCCCTTAATTAATGTGTTAACAAGTTCCAATACATTCATATTCCAAATTTCAAATCATTACTACCCAAACCTTAAAGGTGCCAGCCCAACAAATACATAAAACATACATTTTAATATTACAAACAAATTCATTTGACATTCTTTACATTTTTCACATATGACTGCGGTGGTGGTGCTGCAGTAGCATTTTCACCTCACAGTAAGACGTTGTCTGTTCGATTCTCAGCTAAAGCATCCTCTGTGTGGAGACATGCGTGAATGGGCATACCTTCGTTGAAGGTTGTGCATCAGGGCTGGCAACTCGGCACATAAAATTCTACTACCAATCATTAGCGGACCAGAGTTCCACTGTGGCGACCCCTAAAAGCCGAAAGACACAACATTTTTCACATACAAGATATATGTAAAAAAAATAATGATTCATATCTATGGTAAACCTAAAATATTAATTTTTATATATTATTCATACTTTTATTATATTTGATCAATAAATACTTTATTAAATATTTTCTCACATATTTTTATACTCATAACCTTATTTTCCTGTACATTCAACTATATTTCCATGATTTTTTTATTTTATAACCTCCTTTCAAATGTGCACAAATAAATTCATTAGATAGACATGGATTCTATACATCCCAATTAATTTCTAAATTTAGCCCCCTTGAGTATAAAGTGCCTACATTCATTATGATTTTTGTTTCTAACTTAACCCATTTTCGTTTAAATTCATCTCCTCCCATATTATTACTCCCAAAAGGTTGTGCCAATATACTAAAGAAAAAACTATCAGTATTTCCCCTATGAGCCGTGAAAAAATAATTTCTCTTTAGTCAGATTGGCATGCACCAATCCTTTGGCTTCATATACGCTGGCCAACTGCTTCTTTATCAGCTTGCCATAATCCTCTGCTGACAACTTAGCTTACTTTCTCCGAGTAAACTAAACTAACAAAAAAATGAATAAAACTGTTGTGAAAATGAGTCTGTATGTTTACCTTGTGGCTGCTGACTGTACAGACACCTTCAGTGACAAATGCCTACAGGCTACAGAAGTTCAATTAATATCCGCACCACTGCTCATCAATATGTGATGCCCCTCTTCTGGGCCAGTAATCAAGGAGCCTTAATCTTCACCACTGACACTGGAGAGGGATGTTTACTTGGAATAAAAATGGATACACACAGTATTTCCAGATGCAGCTCTCTGCATCAAGCACAATTTCCCTTAATAGCACACAGGGATTTCTCCCCTCCCCCTGTCTCCCTCTCAGCCCTCAAATAAGACTGCCCACTGACACAGCTGCAGAGTTCAGTCCTCAGCAGAGTGTTCCAAGCAAAGTCCATCACCATCCTCTCTGTAAAACCAGTGCTCTGTGTCCCTGCTGCAAGTAGCTGACACACACACACACACACCTGGGAAAGCTGGCACATATTTACTAGCTATTCTCCCTCTGCCCAGGCTATAAGGTAGGTATTTCCACCAGAACAATCCAAAGCCAGCTACTCTAAGGCTCTTACAAGGGTACCCAATTATACTGAGTAAAATTAATATTAATACAAATAGTATTTGACCAATGCAGCAAGGCTTTCAGAAGTGGCCACAGTGTCACCAAATAAATATAAGTACTCTTAAAGCTTAAAATGCTCTCTAAAAGACCAGCCACAATGAAAAGTTTAAATGCATTTAATAAGTAATAATAAATCATGAAAACACTAAATATCTTTTTACAATAAATACCAGAGTTTCACTTACAGGAAATATTAAAAAAAATAACACAAATGGATAGATTCACAGATACAGAAAAAACAGTGCTTAACTAATCTCACTATGTTTTCTTGATTGATCTAAATAATTACTATTCCCTGGTTACTTACTAAAGCAAGGCAAGATGAAGTGGGGGAGTGGTCTTCCTTCTTTTTCAGGTTTCAAAAACAGACTGCTGCGAGACTTCTGACTCATCTGGTATTAAATCATTTCAGTGCTGGGTTACAGAATGACATTGCATACATGTGGTCATTTGACTCTGGTTCCCACACCACCCCTTTTTCTAAAAACTGAACCAGAATTTAGCACACATGTGTTACCATCCACACAGAGCGAGCTTTGCCGAGATGTGTTATGGCATCTGGAAGCTATAGAAACATTTAAAAACTTCCATCATCCCAGGGTAGCAATTAATTCACCCCCAAGGATGATACAGTAGGATTCATAGTCCTGGTTTTCACAGACGTTTTGTCTCTGGCTGCAATCAGAACTGTAAGATACAATCTTTATGGCCTAAACCAGGTAATTTAATTAATTTCAGACTATTTTTAAAAGTTAGTTGGACTCAGATTAATCTCTTCTCTTCCAGTATCTTCTGTTACAATGTATTAATTTCAGCAGTTACAATGCAGTCTGACATACAGATGTATTTCTTTTTTCTGCTAGCAGGACCCACTGTTGGTACATTTTTTTTTAACACAAGCAGCTTTACAAATACATTTTTCAAGACCAGCATCTGTACCAATCATTTTGATATACAAATGACGTATAATTGTTTAAAAAACTTCAGCTAGCTATGCTGGTATATGTTACACATCCACTTCCCTACTCCTAGCATTGCTGGTAATAGCTCACATAGTCACACCTATTTTTAGGCCTTTACCCCCACCCATCACTTTTGGCTTTGTCCAGGTTTCTTGTGCTAAGCAGTTGAGATATATGCATCAAAGTTTCACAGAAGTAAATTGTTGCCATTTGTAGTGACTAAATTGTTTAAAAGGCTTAAGAAAGAAACCATCATTGGACAAATTCTGATTATTCCTGTTGTAAAAAGGAATATGCTATATTTATCTGTACTGATTACATACTGACCATAAATCTGGCTCTGCAACCACAAATATGCATCTTCCATCTTGAGAAGAGCAACCCATGGTCATGCTGAGTGGTACAACCATGGTTTGTAAAACTGATCTAGCCACTACTTATCTGCACGCATTAGTTGCATAAAGGATTGTTTTTAGAAGGCAGATTGACATTTATCATCTCCATTACTTTGTTCACTTATCAAAGTAAAGGAAAATATATTCTGGGGTTTCACTGCAGCTGAATACTTGCTAGGAAGATTCTGTCAAGTTACAAAAAAGTGCTGTAAAGCCTGCTATTGTTGTTTGCTGGCTTAAAAAAAAAAAGAGAGAATGACTAAACATACGCACAAATGCTTAACACAATGGTCAAGAAAAGAATATGACTTTCTATAAAAAGATTTGTAAAATTCACTGGAGTATTGACACATCAGCAGTATTTTGGTAAATTTGGGGTAAGCATGGCTAGACTTAAAAAGGCTCTTGGGTCAATAGTCTAGTAACCACATATGAATAAGTGCAGAGAAAGTATAGGACATCAGTCGGTATCTAGCCTACCATCTATCGCAACAGGTGTTTATTGGTTTCAATAAATTATTCTAGAAAGCTCACACATGACCAAAGTACAGTGTTAACTCTGCTATATAGATTCATGAAAAGAACTGAGCAAAGTGCTTACTGGAAATGTAAAGAAATCCTGACATGGGATAGGGTGTTAAACTATGATGAAAAGTTACCCATACCACACATGTATGGGATACCTCAAGCTTATGGCACAGGAGAACCAGTTTCACATTATTTTTCTTCAAGGGCTGAAAGAAAACTTGCAAATACATAAATTCTTTTTCATGCTAACAGTAACTATCCTCAGACTGAGAAAGATGCACTCATCATTAAGCTGAGTTTATCATTAATACTTCTAATGAGAAAAATCATGTGGGCTGGTGGCAACAGACTGCCTCCAATAACACTCAAAAGAATTCAGACATGGGGTATACAACTGTAAAAAGTCATGTTAATGCTAAAGAGGTTCTCTTAAAAGTAATGTTACCTACAATTTGAGGAAGTATTACAGAAGGAATCACAGAATATCTGACTGCTTTAACTGATTCACTCCAATGGAACTCAGGACGTTTGCACTGCAACTTCAAATGGGAGGAGCCTAAGCCTTTTGACAGAATCAAATTATGTCCTCACATTTCAAACAAATGTTCTTATCACTGAAATCATAGTGGTTATTAAAGAAGTATAAATGGCAAACCATTCAGCAGAAACTATTTTTACAGTGGTAGTATTCTTTAGGTTCTATCTCTTAAATTGAGATTTTATAAGCCACAGTAAATATTAAGTTTGTAATAACTTTCAAGATCTCAGGAACCACTCAAGTTACACACATACTGTCACAGCAGCATTTTATTCATCTCTCTGAGAGCTTTCATACGAGTCTAAGGAGTTCTGTCTGTGTTACGTAGTTGTTGAGATATTTAGACAAATGTGAACATTATCTCTCTATAAATTAATGGGGTGGTTGTGGTGGTGCAGCAGTTAGCATTGCCACCTCGCAGCAAGATGTTCTCCGGTTTGATCCTCAGCTGGGGTGCCTTCTGTGCAGAGTCTGCATGTCCTTCCTGTGGTCGCGTGGGTTTCCTCTGGGTGCTCCGGTTTCCTCCCATATCCCAAAGACATGCTGAAGGTGGATTGGACACTCTAAATTGGCATTAGGTGCGAGTGCGTGCATGCGTGTGCCTTCTGTGGAAGGTTGGGTGCCAGGCTGGCAACTTGACACTGTAAAAAAACCACTGCCATTCATGAGCGGGCAGGTGATCCGCTGTGGCGACCCCTAACTGGGAAAAGCCGAAAGAAGAAGATATCTATATAAATGAATATCATAAAAACAGTTAATAGCTCTTTCCATGCACTACACATAGGTCAAATATTAATGTAATTGAGTTTGCCACTGCGTAAGCTTTAAGATGAAATATTTTAAAACCTTGTACATAGCATGATTTTGGAATTATTGATGCAAATATGTACAGGTGTCAGTAGGCGGTAACTGCAGATGCACTTGAAAGTGCCACTTGGATGTAATGAGTTAATTCAGGAATACTTTCAGGACCTGCTTCCTGAAACAAATGAGACAGCATAAATAACTAGGAGTTTCCAAAAATTAACATGATGAAAGGTTGGTCAACATCAGCTAATGCTGAAGAGTTTGAAAAAGGCTTATAAAAGACAACTGTCACTGAAGAAAGATTATTGTTAATAGAAACTTATTTAGTTGAAAACCGCGAAACATTATGCAGGAAGAACTCCATACAGGGCACCTTGCATTGTTAAAAATAATGCTGTAGCTAGAAGGATATTCTGGTGGCCAAAGTAAGACTGAGAGATAAGCCATGTATAAGGCCATATGCTTTGTCAAATGGAGAAGGAGATGCCTTAGACAAGTGTCATTATTCCCCATGACAGTTTACTGGTGAAGACCGATTTTCCAGGACTATTTATAAATAATATATTCATGATAGCATCTGATGCATATTCAAAATTAATAGAAATAGTAAGCAAGGAGTCACATCTCAGGTTATCATTCATTTGAGGAAAATTGTTTGCTACATAAGGTTTATCTGAATGCATCACAGACCATGCAACATATGCTAAACAAATGGTGTAACCAATTCCATTAATTCACCAGGATTCCATGCAATAAGTGGTTTAGCTGAAAGACTCGTACTTCAAGACAATGATGTTGGAAAGTGAAGGGAAATTTTCAGTTTTGTTAAAACCTCATAGCATCTTTGAACTGTACTGCAGAAGAGAGATCAGTTAACAGTACAAAAATGAAAGAGGCAGATACATACAAGGGGAAAAGTTCTTTAACAGTTCCAAATGCTTGTAAACTCCATATTTGGAACAAGTCTACATGATTATTACTGAGACTTGTAAAGGACAGTTACGCAAGTCCAACTTACATGTAACAGTATATGTTTGATTTTCACACCGTCTCATTGGCATATAGGTTCTGCACAAGCACAAGCCTACAATGGCAGCTTTTAAGAACTCATAATATTTTCCTCTGACTCCCTGTGATTGGCAAGCCCCTATCAAGAGAAGTTCAAACCCTTGTTATAGGAATTCAGTTGTTCAGGCTTTTAGTGCTAAGATGGAAGAACCAAAAAGGGCCACAAGTAAGAATTGGCTGAAGCCAAGCAATTTACACCCAAAAAGCATGAACACAAATACACAAAACCAACTAATAACACAATAAGGTTTGATACTATCAACTATGTATAAAGTAAGGGGGTTGGGGTGGATGGGTGCTGCCACTGAGGCAGTGTAAAAATTCAAACATCTACTATTATAGGCAAGTGGAACTTACATAACTGTACTATGTTCTTCATTCACACATTCTCAATAGCACACATGGGTAGATTTCCAAAACTTAAAACTAAGAGGAGAAAGAATAAGGATCCAGGCCCCTGGAGATTGGTCCTGACAAAGCCTACTCTGGAACTTGAGAAAGAATCCAGTTTAGTACTTTATATAAGTACGAACAAATGACCAAGTTGTTGCCTCTAGAGTCCACTCCTTTCCAGCATGCAATGAAAGACGCTAAGGCTCTGGTGGAATGTGCCTTAACCTTCCCTGAAACAGATTTACCATGGTGGGAGTAACAAAAAGTATAGAACTGCCAAAGAGCAATTATTTGCTTAGAGAGAAGCTGACCCTTATTAGCCCCACAATAGGAAACAGCTGTTCAGCTTTCCTGAAGGACTTCATTCTGTCAAGTTAGTACCCGAGCTGCCTGTACACATCCAAGGTATGCAGAATCTTCTTTTTCTTGTTTTTAAATTCTGGAAATAAAACTGGGAGACTGATAGTTTGATTCAGGGTAAATTCAGAAACAACTTTTGGCATGAAAGAGGATTACTGCATAAAACAACCCTGTCCTTGTGGAAAAACAGATACGGTTGGCTTGTAGATGTTAGAGCACTAAGCAAAACCATTTTCCTATCAACTAACTTTAAATCAGTCTGAAAGACTGGCTGAAAAAGAAATGCCAATTTTGCAAGAGCAAAGCTGAGATACTGAGGAGGAGGAAATTGTTTTTGATGGGGGTTGGCTCAACTGTGACACTCCTTTTATAAACTGTTTAACCAGAAAAAGAGAGAAAGAGGGATGCCCACAAGATGCACCTTGATAGACACATAAGCTATCATTGAGTAGCTCACAAATATTTTAAAACCCGAGGGATACACAACATACTATGCCCCCTGTTAACAGTTAAGCACCATCTAGTAAACTTTTTCCACTTCTAAACATATTTTCTACTTGTAGGTATTCTTACTTCCTTCAGTACCTGCTATACATCCTCAAGAATAAGTGCCTAAAAGGTATCAAGACAGAATAATTCGGGCAGGCAGGCAGTCAGTCAGTTGCAATTGCCCTAAGTTGGGATGCACCAGTTACCCCAGACATTTTACGAACAGATCCAGAGTGTGAGGAAGCTTGTGGTAACTGCTGTTGGTTACCTCCACTAAAAGGGAGAAAACTTTGCCTGGGGAAAAAGAAGGTTGCCACAATGAACTTTGGTATTTCTTTCTGAATCTTCAGAAGTACCTTGGGTATCAGTGGAATGGATAGAAGGGTATAAAGGAACATTCCTATCCAAGAGAACAAGAATGCAACTAAACTCAAAGCATGGCAGCAAGGGTGTCTCTGACAGAATTTTTTCCAACTATCTCTTTTGAAAGGAGATGAACAGATCTCTTTGAGGTATTCCTCACATCTGGAACAAACTCTGGAAGATTTCTGTCCTGAGTTTGCATTTGTGAGGCTCCATCCAGGATCTGCTTAGTCTGTCAGCCATTATGTTTTGTTCTGACAGGATGTACGAGGCCTGAAGCATCAGAGAATGCTCTAAGGCCAGCTCACAAGCTACCATTGCCAACCTGCAAAAAAGGTATGGCCTGTACACCCTTGTTTGTTCAGCTACTACATCACTGTGGTGTTGTCTGTGACCACTAATAGTGGACCCAGAGACCATAAGTCGTGAAGAATCTTTAAAGCCTAAATCACTAACATTTCTTTGATGTTTATGTGCTTTGTAGCAACTATGGTGCAGTGATGCAGCGGTAGCATTGCCGCCTCACGGCAAGAGGTTCTCCGGTTTGATTCTCGGCAGGGGTGCCTTCTGTGTGGAGTCTGCATGTCCTCCATGTGTTTGCGCGGGTTTTCTCTAGGTGCTTTGGTTTCCTCCCACGTTACAAAGACATACATCTGGAGTATTCTCCCTGGGCCTCGGCTGAAAATTGCCTTGGTTCCAAGTCAGACTTTCCCGGCTAACAAATGCTAAATAAATAAACTAAAGGATCCCACTCTCTTTTGCACTTGAACTCCCCTGGACACTGCTCCCCATATGTGACATCTGATGAGGCCATCTGGATTCATTAAACTGCAGTCAGAAGGGAGAAGTGTAGACCTGAACTGCGAGACATCTGATCCCTCCACCACTAACTGTCATTTCACAAATTCCAGCACTGGTACCTGAAACTATAAGGGATATAAGTATTGCGACTGGCAATTTTTTTGTTTGTTTTTAAGTACCATTGGATCTTTCTCATATGGTGTCTGGTCAGTGTTATCATGAGGATCACTGATGCCTAGAATTTTGAGAAACTCTCTTGTAGAGGCTGCTTCTTAAAGAAAGAAATCCTTGAAAATGGTCTGATAAGTCAGACTTTGTCTGTGTCTGTTGTATAGCCTAGGAAGACATTTTTTGAAAGGATGTGAGAAAGGACTTTTGTAGGTTCAATTTGAAGCCCAGGTAAGTTAGAATAGTTGAGATCTTATCTATTGATTCTAAACACCTGGAAACAGACTGTGTACAAATCAGTAAGTCATCTAAATAAGGGAAAATGTGGATGACCCACATTCTGCAGTAGGCAACCACTGGAGACAGGCACTTTGTTAATACTCAAGATGAAGTAGATAGCCCAAAGGGCAATGCAGAAAACTGATAATGTGAGGCATATACAGCAATTCAAGATATTTACTTAAGTTGGGAGCAATTGGAATGTGATAAGCATCTTTCAGATCTCAAGCCACCATGAAACAGTGGTCCAGAAGAAGGATGAGCATTTTGAATTTGAGTACTTTCAGAAAGGTATTTAGCTAAGACAAATCTAACACTGGTCTCCTTGATAGCTACTTTTTGGTACCAAAAAAGAGTAAAATCCTTTTCCTTTTAGTGATGCAGAAACTGGTTGTATAACCCCCTCCTGCTTACAATGTGTGAGGAGTACTGGATAGGACAGATCTGTCTGGACTGGCAGGTGCAGGGGGATTACCCATAAGGGAGGAAGATTTTCTGTCCACTGCCAAGAACATACTCTCCAAATTATTCTTAGGACAAATTTGTCTAAGCTATTTTAAGTCAAGCTGCTGGGTAAAGCAAAAGCCTGGTGGAAGGGGAAAGAGGAGGACTGATGGGAGGAAGGGATGGGATGCCCAAATCTTGGCCACTCATTCTTTAGCAGGGGATTGATCCTTTTTGGGAAAGGAACCACTTTATTTGGTTTGGAAGTATTATACTCATGCCAATTTCTCTTGGTGCCTCTTGGTACCCTGACTTGTGCTAGGCTGGGAAGTTGGTTTGTTCTGTCCTTTGAAGTTGGATACCTTGTTAGGGGAGAACCGAATAATAAGAAGCATTCTAGATCCTCCATACAGCAATTTACCTTTATCACGTCATTGTTTGAGAATCTGGGCAGCAGTAGGATGAAACCCAAATTCAGAACTTAAAGGAGCATTCATAATCTCATTCTTTTTAAAAAATAGGATTATGTAACCAAGCATAACTTCTCAATATAACACAAGTGGCTACAATTCTAGAAATTGTATCCACACCTCCCATGACACTTTTCGAAGCAGGTTTTGAAACCTAAGTCACACTACAAACAATTTCATTATTATAACACTGTTGTTTTGCAAGCAAAGATGCAAAAGCATCTAGACTGTAAGCACATTGCAAATTAAAGTTCCACAAAAAGTTAAGATAATTTAGAATTCTAAAGACCAAATCACTAGATTGAGATGACTTTTTCTACTGAGAATCTAACCAGTTGCCAATTTTATCCAGTGATGTAGGGTTAGCAGAAGCCAAGAACCTCTTGTTAGAGTTGGGAGCTGGAGAAACTGCAGCTGGGTCAGCTGACAAAGGAGCAAAGTGACCTGCAAGATCAGAGTACACCATGTATTTGCTCATATCCTTTTTAGGAACTGGTTCACTAACCAAAATGGTTTTACATTCAGTTTTATAGACATCTTCTAAGGCTGGTAAGAGGGAAGAGCCAGACATTTCGAATCTCATCCTCAAGAATAAAATAAACTCTGCCAGTCTCTGGCCCAGCTCCAGATTGCTTACAGTCAAATACATCTCTGAAGCTAGCTGGAATCTCTGGAAAGGTGAACACTAGCTTGGGTTTTTGAAGCTGTTCACTTTTCAAATAATCAGATTAGATGGACTTGGAGTATTCACTATTGTCTGCATTAGAGTATCCATCAAAATCTGCAGCCACAGACTGATCTCTAGAGAAGATAGTCACATAGTCATTCTGAATAGGAACATAGTCCAAGACTAGCTGTAAAACACTCAGTTAAGGAAACCACATTAGTTCTATACATGGTAATAAGCTGATTGCCCACAGTATGGTGAAAGTTTCTACTTCTTCTGACTGTGAACTACACTAGTGGACAAAATAGCTGGGGAGAGAGTATTATGCCTGCCAAGGGGTCTCTTAGCCCAAACCTCTGCCACACCAAAAGGGTTTTGTTCTCCTGTATCTGAACTAGGTACTGAAACATTCTGGGAATATGTGCCTGACCTCTGTACCATAGAGGGTTGTGAGCTCACACCAGAGGGTGACAAGGAAAAAGGTAAGTGGTCTGTGGAACAGCTTACGGCAACATCAGACTCACAAACTATAGGCTGAGGCATGCTTCTGCTTTCTTTTTAGGTGCAACTGGATTCAACTGGGGGGGTGGGCAGCAGTATCTGGATCTATCAATTCAGGGTGAAAAAACAGCACCCACAATAATAGACTGAGATTATTAAGGAAACATTACTGGCTTCATCTATGGCTTTTTGGAAAGGATTGGATTCTAGAAGTAGTCTAGAAGCAGCAACATGGCCCTCTGTGTATACTTTTACAAAGCATTACAAGCTTGATTCTGTATGTCTAAACCAAGCTTTTTTAAGAACATTCTCCAGGAGCTCTTGGACCTTCTTTTACTTCCCAACTGTAGTAAGCTAGGGTAATCTACCAATATAGTTAAGGCTATTGCAGCAGTTATCAATATGATGAACATATTACAGCTGTGTAACTTATAACAGTAGATGTTCACATGATCCCTGCTGAAGTAGTCTCTCTCTCTCTCTCTCCCTCCAACCACCCTTGTTTTCTGATATATTGTTTAGGCCAGGGGGTGGACATTTATTTTGTTGTTGCTCTTATCATTGTTATTTCAGGTTTCAGCCACCATCTGTTGGCCTGAAAGCTATGAAAGGCTTGGCACTGAACTGGTCTTTTAGTCAGCTCAACTCAAACCGATTGATGGTTTGGATGTGTGCAAGTTGCCCTCTAGGTTTGGAAGCTGGACAGTATATAACCCATACAGCTGAGGCTATTGCAGCAGTGATTAATATGATGGACAGGTGCGTTTAAATTGGGGGTCTACATGAACAAGGCAGTCCCTTGTGTTCAAATGATACCAAAGAGATGGAGTTTCCTAGCACAACCCCCCCACCTCCCCCCCGACTGCCAGGATAAAGCAGGTAGTGAAGGAATGACTGAGTGAAAATCTCAAACAGTGAAATAAAACATCCTATGTATAGTGAAAGAAATGCCAAGGAAGTATCACAACTGACTTATTTTTTTTACACTGTACTATATAAATGGTGTTCAAAGTTTCATGCATTAATGAAAATTCTTTGCATATTCTTTGTTCCTAAGCAGCACTTCTTATGAATATTACATCATTTAAAAAAAAAAAAAGCTTTCAACAAATATAAACCTGCCATAGAAAGGAAATCTTTACATCATACTCATGGAACAAATGACATTATGGCCAGTTACAGAGTTCAGCAGCAAACCTGCAATACCTCAAAAGCTAAAACATTATACACAGAAAACACTTGTAAGAGTCCTATAGCCGACAAGTCTTTGAATGTCCTTAATAAGCACTGTACTACAATAAGCACTGCAGTACAATCAACAAAGTCTAAATCACATACTCAGAATACAGGAAAGATGAAAGGCAATAGCATCTATTCAAGTCAAACAACTGCCAGGTAGGACCATACATACACACACATACACACAGATGTGTGTGTGTGTGTGTATATATATATATATATATATATATATATATATATATATATATACATACACACACACACACATACACACACACATATTATATATATATATATATATATATATATATATATATATATATATATATATATATATCACACACACACACACACACACACACACACACACACACACACACACACACACACACACACACACACACACACACACACACACACAATCATGAACCAGTAACATCTTACAAGGTCTACCCCAAAACTCAATTATTTCTATTAATTTCTGATGTGAAATGGATAAAAACAGCCAGTATCACAAACCAAAAACTTTAACAAAGATATTGGGGTGGAAAAACAATGATCTCACATGAAAAGGCTACTTGCACAGATGATATTTAGAAGGAGGGGATAATTGGACAGCAGAGGTCTGTGAAACAAGATACTCCATCTTTTGTAACAGTATTCTAAACATATCTGAGAACACTTCAACAACTGAGCTACACTTAATCAGCCTGTATCACGTCTGAAAATTTACAGAAACTGTAAACACTGCAGCCAGCAAGACCTCATAAGGCAGTGTGTGCATGGGAAATGTGTGTGTATGAATGACATATTAAGAGGTAAATGTACTTAGAAAATGAATGACAAATGTCAAACACGGCAACAGCTAAAATACATATGAAGGGGACACATTTAAACCATGAAAATGAAATCTTTACAAAGGTCTGGCATATAGTAGAGCAATTTAATAAGGGAAATCAATATGACAAGCTCACCATTCAAACAACCCTACTGAAGAAACATGTCTAGAGTTCAGCAAGTAATTTCACACTTTACAAGAAAATGGTACTGAACAAACAAAATTTCTTTGGCATGAGCCTTTTCATGATCCATAGGAAAATGACTGGCTGGCCAACAGGAATGAATGAATAAATTAATAATAATAATGCTAAATAGGGATGACCCAGAGAGGACAATAACCAGCTGGTACCCACAGGGCTCATTATTAGGGCCAGTCCTTTCAATATCTCTTTAGCATAACAGATCTAAAAAGAAGATATATTTTTTAATTGATCATTATAAAAAACATATAAACAGACTTTATGCAGATGAAAGCACAGTCATTATGAAATTAGTAATATTGGACAAATAAGTCGAAAATGCAGGGTGAAATAACAAAAGTAGAAGCAAAAAGAAAAGTGGGAAAAGGGACCCGAGGCAGTCATGTCAGGTGGCTTGCAGCAAGGAATTTGAGATAGTAACAAGGAGGGACAATGAAGTGCTGGAATATACATGCTTAGTACAAAAAAACAAAGTGCAACAGAATTACATTGTTGGATGATATGACCTCTCAAAGAGATAAAAGACGTGAACAAAATATGAAGTTACAAGGCTGGCTACTCTGGGAATGGAGGCAGTATTTATTTAGTTATTTATGTATACCTACAAGGAAACATGGCAAACATTCATGCTAAATCAAATATTTAATGCTATTAGTACTTTGAGTAGTCCCCCCCCCACAAGGATGCAAATAACAAGTCAAGATAAAGCCATCAAATACTGCTGAAGTGTGACACCTCAGTAATAGAGATCTCTACAGACAGAAATCTGAAAAAAAAGCTGAAAAAGTGCAGGTCATTACAATGGGATAATAACGTTTTTGTTACAAAGTTTAAAAAGAAAGACATGTACCTAAAGAACGCCAAAGCAGAATGCTAAAAGATTTGCTCTATGCCTTGAACTGATCAAGTTCATTAATAATACATGCTGACAACTGGTAGAAATCATCACCAAAAACAATGACACTGAAATTGCCATCAGGTCATTAATAGCAAACAGCTAGTGTGGTCCCTGGTCCCTGCACTGTGGTTTTATCTTTGTTAGGTGAATTTATACAACTTAACAGAACACAAGGGCTTTTTGCTTTGAAATTAGCTTAAAAGAAAAGAGTGCAGTATGAAGTAATGGGTGAGAATATAACAAGATAAAGACTGTGGAGCATCAACAACTTCAGAGTTGTGTGTTTAGGTGCAGTTCCAGTAATAATAATAATGTCATAAATGGCAACCAGAAAGAAAGGAGGAGTGGGCAAGTAGGTACTCGATGTGTCAAATGGAATAAATGAGAGTCAATGGAAGATTGAATACCACCACCCAAATCAATACAATGAACTATACCACAGCCACAAGACAAAAGGTTAGGTCACATCCAATATGATGGTTCCTAGGAATTTGTGTCCAACATTTATATTCTGTTTACTTGTTTATTGTTGGCTGGTTTAGCCCTATCAGAAACATCCTATTTTCAGGGAAGACATGAGGTGGCATTCATACTGACTAGGTGAACTTCTGAGCTTTGGCCATTTCACCTACAAAATTTCACTACTCAGTTTTAATACACGTCACAGGGTATTTGCTTCTCCCTGAGCTACCACTAGATCAGTCCTCATTTGGTAGCAAACTTAGTTTCTAACCACGACGGTCTCAGACTCTACTAGAAGAATACAGGGTAACTAGTCAACAGAAAGGGCTCCTGTGTCATCTTTGTAGAGGAAATCATTTTGGCCATTTCAAACCAAAGTGCTTTCATTAATGTGCAGTAAAAACGTAAGGGGCACATATATGATATTTGGGGAGCTCTAGAGGTTATGAGCGAAGGGATGAATGACCATGTTAGGATAGGATAGGACGCCTCCTTGTTTATTACTTCTTTATATTTTTGCAGAACAGGCACATATCTAATCTTGCAAAGCAATTGAGTATTAAGGTCCTGAGCAGGCCCAGACCAATAACCTTGACACTAACACCAGAATAGTACACAATCTAAAAAACAGAAGAAAGTCAACAGTGGTTTACTGCTGCCTCCTAAATCTGCATCATTGGGGGCAAAGTGAAAGGATTAGCTTCTGGTGTAGCCCTTCCCAGTGCTGCTCCAATCAACTGAGTGGTTGATTCTTTCTTGTACAAGGGGATGTGAGCATTCATGGAAGTACAGAAGTGGCTGGCAGTTCACAACAAATCCATCTCTCTTCATGTTCAAAAATATTTGCAAGCAGATGCTGTACTTCAATGAGATAACTAACTTATGAGCAGCATATGTGCTGTGTACACCATGCGGAAGATTCACAACAAACCCATCCCCTTCCCTGCTCAAGAATATTTGTACGCAGATGTTGCACTTCTGTGAGATAACTGTTTACGCTACCTTATGAGCAGCATGAGTGCTGTGTACATCATGGGGGAAATTCACTCAGCTATGTGAAAAAGTGCAGTCTTCAGCACATTACAAAAGTCAACAAATAACCGAAAGGACTCACCTGCTTCTGTGTACTTCAGCCCTACTTTCTCTTCCTCATCCTTAGGCTTTGGTGGTGGCCATACAGCCTGAAGTCGGCCTGGTGTTTTGTCTTCAGAGTCTGTAGGGCTAATGAGATCCGGCTACAGTAGAGGAAAAAAAATAAAAAACAACTCACTCAAAATGTTAATAAAGGCATATAAACTATTGCAATACCAAATTAAACAAATCAGCAAGTCAGGATTACATGTTTTAAAGTAAAGCACAAATACTGATTGTAGATCATTGTGTGTATTTGTACTGAGTCAGCCACTGTAGCTGGATAGTACGTGCATATAAGTTACTGAGCACGTGCAAGATCAGTACCATTTTATATAGACAGTCAGAATGAATGCAGGCATGAATGGAGATGCACATGCGAGTGTCTTTGAAATAATGAGTCAGTTAGCTTAAATGGGTCTATATTAGAACATCGACTTTTTAAAACGTTGAATGTTCTAATATCAACCCCTATTCAGCAAACGCTGACAATATCGAACATGCAGAACAGCAAATTTTTTCCCAGGGAAGAATTTGCTGTTCCGACACACATACACACAATATAAACACACCAAACAAACAGCAATCCACACACATACACCTAAAATCCTACATCTAACCCTGCACTAAACTGTAAACACACCACTAGCTATCCACTTACCTTAACACCCAAACCCTAACCCTAAGATCCGTCACTATCGCACACTCACCTCACTCGCACTCTAACCCTAACTCACCTACCCCGCCCTAACCCTCATGTCCACACAATTGCACACTTACCTCACCCACACCCTATCCCTAACTCACCTACCCCATGCCCTAACCCTCATGTCCACACAATCGCACACTTACCTGATCCCGACCCGCAACTTTCCACCACAGTGCTTAACATAGCGAAGCCACAGGAATGGTCAGCCAAATTCCTTCCCTAGGAAGAAATTTGGTGTTCTGCCACTTCGCTATTTTCAGTGTTCGCTGAATAGGGGGTTGATATTAGAACATTCGATGTTCTACTATAGACCCAGCTTAAATATATGTTTCAGTTACAGCTCCTGATGTATTTATGTACAATAAACAATTTGAACTTATCACAGTGCTCAGTCGCATTTGAATACAAGAGACACGTGACATGGTGTAAGAATGGGATCTGAAGTTGAAGGAATTTGCAAACCATGAGGCACACACAGTTAGAAGTGCAGGAATATAAAGGAACCAACTCAAAAACAGGTCAGTGGTTATTCGAAGGTACTTAAACTTGTTTAAATGATTTTTCAGATTGCCAAATAAGTGGCAAAGCATTCAGGATGTTCAAAATAATTATCAAGATAAACTAAATGTCCAAAATTGTGACATACTGATAAAAGTATTCGAAATAAATACAAAAGTGTTTGAAATAATTTCCAAAGGGTTAAAAATGTACGAAAAGGCTAAAATGACTGCATTTTTTTGCAATGCACTACTTTTTCAAATAACTGAAACATTTCGAGGTATCTGAAGTTTCTGGAATCTTCGCTTTGTTTGCAGTGTTAAAGTGAAGCCTTTCCAGAGAGATTGTTGTGAATCTGGTTTCTACTTGTATTTAAATGTATTTTGTTGTTACACCAGAGACCTGGACCACTGGCGTTTGATAACATTGCTGAGAATTGGTGAGTGTTTGAACAAGAATATGATATTTTCATACAGGCTGTATTTTCTGATAAAAATGCACATACAAAGGCATTCAAACTTTTTAATTTGACTGGATTAGAAGCCATTGAGAAGGAACATTCATTTGTCTATCACTGGCCGTGTATGCAGGGAAGGGGGGGAATGACCATATTGTGATACAGGCTGAAACACAGGAAGACCCTGAGTGCTTAAAATATAAATTTAAAGAAATGTGTAACCCTCAAACAAATATTACAATAGAAAGGCAAATGTTTTATACAAGAAATCAAAAGCCTGGTGAAACTATAGCAGCATATATTACTGACTTAAGAAATAAAGCATAAATGTGCAGATTTGGTGATCTGAGAGATGAGTTAATAAAAGACAGGTTTTTGTGTGGTGTTAATAATGATGAAGTGAGAATGATTTTGCCTTTGAGACAGTGATTTAACATTGAGCAAAGCCATTAGATTTATCAAATATATGAGCTTACAGAAAAGCATACGAATAGCCTTACAAATGAGAAAAACATGCATGCAGTGTCTGCCAGTGTGAATGTTGATGGTGTACAACACAAAGCTAAGATGAAAAAGAAATATAAACTGAATGGGGCCACAAAACCTGACCTTATTGTAGCAGTCGAAACTGTAGAGGCAGTCACGAACCTAAACGAGAGAAGTGCTTAGCTTTTGGTCAGCAGTGTCATAGATGTAAAAACTAGAATAATTTCGAAAAGCTTTGCAAGTCTAAAGTGGCACATACTTTTATGTACATAATATATATATATATATATATATATATATATATATATATATATATATATATATATATATATATATATATATATATATATATATACAATATATATATATATATATTGTAATATATAACATGTAGTGGCGTTCGAAAGACATGTGTAAGGGCATGCCTTCGTTGAAGGTTGGACGTTGAGCTGGCAACCTCAGTGTTCGTGAAAATCTACTGCCAATTATTAGCGGACCGGAGTTCCGCTGTGGCGACCCCTAACCGGGAAAAGCCAAAAGACAAGCAACAACAATATAATATATAACATACAATACATAATATATATACATATATATATATATATATATATATATATATATATATATATATATATATATATATATATATATATATATATATAAATAAAAGTATATAATTATATATAATATAGTTCTATTTATAATTTTTTGAGCTTCCAAAGAAGCAAGTAGATCAGATAGAGAGCAGTGAACAAATTTTCTGTTGACGTAGTCTCTGTGATTGATGAAACAGTTAATACAGTAGATTATCACTTGGCAGCAAAGAGTAAACTATTTTGTACTGTTCAGATTAATGGGAAACCTGTAGAGCTTAAAGTAGACTCTTTATCCAAGTGCAATGTTATATCATCACAAATGTTTGCCAAAGTAAGAGCTGGTGAGAAACTTGATTCACCGAAGTGTGCAAAATTATTTTCTTATGGTGGTGAAGAGATTCAAACTGACAACTCTGTAGTTCTCACATGCCATTCTGCTATGGCTTGCAGTTTAATATTGTCAAAAGACACGTGCAGTCATTGTTAGGCCTCAAAGACAGTCTGAGAATGGGACGGATTTCTTTTAATAAAGAGGACTGCCATACAAGTCTGGACAACAGAGATAGTTTTACACAGAATATTTTTAGTGAATGTGCTGATATTTTCACAGACTAGCTTGGCAAACTTCCAGTCACATATTCCATGAAGTTAAACCATGAAGTAAGCCCAGTTATCAGACCAGCAAGGAAGGTTCCAGTGGCAATGCAAAGCAAAGTAAAAGCAGAATGGTGAATTTAGCTGTCCTTACTCCAGTAAAAGAACCGGCTGAATGGGTTTTCTCCATGGCCATAGCTCATAAGAAAAGTTCAGATGATATTCGAATATGCATTGATCCAAGAGATTTAAACAAAGAGCTTAAACGTCATCATTCGATGTTTACAGTAGAAGTAGCCATTGTCATGCCAAATGCTATGTTTTTTTTTCTGTCTTAGATGCAAAAAGTTCATTTTAGCAAATTTTTCTGGATCACAGATCTTCATTGTTAACCACTTTCAGTACACCATTTGGTAGATACAGATTTTTGAGAATGCTGTTTGGTATAAATTCTGCCAGTGAAGTATTTCAAAGTGCGATTTAACAATTTTTCTCAGGCCATCCATTTACTATAATAGTGGATGACATTATTGTGGGGGCAGCAGTGAAGTCAAACATGATACAAACCTCAAGAAACTTCTAGACTGTGCTCGTGAAGTAAATCTTAAACTGAATCCTCAGAAATGTAAATTCAAACTGAAAGGAGTTACTTAAGTGGGTGATTTGTTTATCAGTTCTGGCTTACAATATCTGTCTAAGCAAGCAACAATTCTTGAGATGTCAGTTCCAGAAAATGTCACATCTTTACAAAGTTTTCTTGGTATGGTTAATAATTTCAAAAAGTTCATCCTAGACCTGAATGAGCTTTCAGCACTGTTACATGAGTTGACACGCAAGAATATAAACTGGTCCTGGTTCGAATACAACCAAAAAGCATTTGATGTTCTGAAACAGAAAATTGCCATCCAACCCGCATTCAGATATTATGATGTTCGCAAACATGCAACTCTTTCATGTGATGCTTCAAAGTATGGTCTTGGTGCAGTCTGTCTTCAAGAAGGCATACCAGTAGCCTATGCATCTAGAAGTTTAACACAAACTGAAATGCAGTATGCACAAATTAGAAAAGAGCTTTTGGCAAGTAGTGCTCACATGTTCAAAGTTCCATGATTATATTTATAGCAAACCTTTTCAAACTGAGACTGGTCACTCACCCCTAATGACAATTCTGAAAAAGCCAATACATGCAGCCCCAGCACGCTCGCAACATAGGAAGTTAAAATTGCAAAGGCACAATTTCAATATTATCTGTACAAAAGGCAAATTTCTATACCTTGCTGATGCTTTGTCACGAGTGCCTAGACACACAACAGAACAGCATGGCAATGAGAAAGCAGACTTTGAAGTCATGGAAGTCAGAATTTTTTTCTTATCACATTCTGATGAACTTAGAAATCATATAGTTTTAGACCCAGTTCTCCAGAACCTAACATGTTACCAGTCAAGGATGGGCAGCAAAAGCTAGTTTTCCACTTGACATACAGAAATATTTTCCCTACAGAGATGAGCTCATGATGGAAGATGGAATCATCATGAAAATTCCTAAAGTGGTAATTCCTAAAGCATTACAACAGGAATATATCAAAATTCTGCATCATGGTTACCCGGGTACTGATTCAACCAAAAGATGGGCAAAAGGCATAGTATTTTGGCCTTCTATGCCAAAAGATACAGAGAAGAAACTAAATTGCACCAACAAAAATAACTTCAGAACCACTTCATCTAAACCAGCTTCCTGAAATACCATGGTCGACAGCTGCTACTGAAATGGTCAACATTACTTAGTGTTAGTAGAATTTTATCAGAATTGGTTTGAAATTGACCTTCTTCCTAACAATGTTCAGCATTGTCATTACAGAACCGAAGAGACATTTTTCTGTTCATGGTAGTCTGCACAAAGTCGTACCCAATGATGGTGTACAGTTTACAAGTCAGCAGTTCAAGAATTTTGTTGAGTCTTGGTAGTATCCACAGTCCAATGATTTAGCTGAGCGTGCAGTTCAAAGTGAAAAATACTTGTTGGAGAAATCCAGGAGAGATGGTACCAATGTTTTATTTAACCTACTTATTCTCAGAAATATTTCTCGAGATAATTTGCTTGGTTTACCTGCTCAGAGATTGATGTCCAGACAGACTAGAACAATTCTTCCAATCAGTAAACAATTATTGATTCCAAATGCAAACAGCAGCAGAATGGTCAAGATTCAACTTTTGATAAAACACCAGTCACAAAAGTTTTACTAGGATAAATCTGGCAAACCCCTCAGACCATTAAGACAGGTGACATTGTCAGAATGCAAACAAAGGATATTTCCAAGTGGGAATTGTCAAGAATATTTGTGAAGAACAGACATCTTACATCACACAATCTGATGGAATGGATTTCAGAAGGAATCAAAGACCCATTTTACCTGTCTCCGAACCAGTGATGCAGCAGATTGCCTGTGCCAGAGAGACTGTTTCTCAGAGTTACTCTACACCTGTTCAAATTCCAGAGGACAGTGCATCTTCAAGTACTCCTAATGTAATGCCTAATGTTCCAATTGTAAAAGAATCCCCAGAGACAGTCTCTGTTGCTAAACCCATTCAAAGTTTTCGTGTGGCCAGACAGGGTAGAATTTCCAGACAGATTCCTAGATACTCAGCGACTTGGACTTGAATTAATTTGTTGTTACATGTTGATGTGATATCTAGCTTTTAAAATATCTTGTTCTCCTATTGCATGTCGAACAAATCAAAGAGGAGGGATGTAGATCATTGTGTGTATTGTACCTAGTCAGCCACTGTAGCTAGATAGCACATGCATATAAGTTATTGAGCATGTGCAAGATCAGTGCCATTTTGTATAGTCAGAGTGAATGCAGATGCACATGCGTGTGTTTGAAGTAATGAGTCAGTTAGTTAGCTTAAATATATGTGCTAGATACAGCTCCTTATGTGTTATGTACAATGAACAACTTGAACCCATCACAATGCTTCAGTGTCTCATTTGAATACAAGTGACATGCGACTCTGGGTATGTCAATTTTTATGCCTACTTCCTACTTAGCAGACAAACAGCAACATAAAAATGTTTTGGCATATCCCAAATGTCCTCATATTTTATTTATTTTTTTTTATCATTTTTCATTACCTGCTTCTACTTACCTACCAGTCTTTTTGAGTAAGAAATCTACTAGTCTTGTCCTCAGCATTACTATCATCTCAAGGCTCTCTCTCCTTTAACTTGAAAATGTATTGTTCTGAAAGACTGGCCTTATGGATTCCACCAATTGCATTTTGTTCACCTTCACACTCCTATTATGCAAATTTGCCCAGCCTGTTTTACAAGTATACCCCCCCTTCTTTTAAGCATTTCTTTCTTTCATTTCTGGTGCAGACCTTGAACCAGTTTTGCTGTCCTCCTCTAAAATACCTCTGGTATGTGCCTTTGAAAAGATGAAGCACCCGGAAAAGCATCAGTACTCAAAATGGAGTCTCATCAAATGTCTGCATAATAGATATTTGCTGGCTTTCAGATGATCCCAAAAACTGGTTGCTTTGTCACACTGCTTGCTTAATGACGAGGTCATCAGATAACAAGTATTCCAGATTGAGTTACACTTTTCTATTTCCAATCAAATATGCACGCTTCTTCACCTTTTCCATAGTTGTATTTTTATTCATTTGTTATTTATACTCAGTTTAAGATGCAAGTTGTCACCACTCCTCAACACGTATCTAGTTCCAATTCAACCTCTCCATTTCTCCTTGTGACTCCATTATGCTACAGATGCCCATCTCATTTAAAGAAAAACATCTTCTTTCCAGACCTTTTGCAAAGTAAATAAAAAGTTTAAAAAGGACCGAAAACAGTACTGCTATCCTAAGATTTACTAAGGTAAATTTGTCCATTAACTTTTTAGATATAGTCAGAGGCTTTTCTCCTATTAAATGGTTACATCACTATCCTTTTTTATTTTATGTTCATGGGATCATAGGGGGTTACTAGGCTATTCACCCGGAGGTCATTTCAAGCTTACCCATTTCTTCCCAAAGTAATACCAATGATACTCTAGTCAATATCCAGGATTGTATTTAGTAATGACTGCCCATGCCAGGAGGGTTGTGAGTACCATCCCCAGTATGGATTTACATTGTCCCATCCACTCGTCCAGGTTCCTTTTGAACAGTGTTATAAAGGTGCTCTGCTTCACATGAATTGGCAGTCACTGGGAGACAAATCTGTCCCTCCAGCACTTCCTATTCAACCCACAGGCTATATTTAGGTCCCAAGACATGGTGGATCTAGTCCCTTTTGATTTACAGATGTGCAGAAAACTCATTAGGTTTGGGTCAGAGATTGCTCTGTAAGCCAGGTGTAAGTCTCCACTAAGAAGTCTATATGATACAGAGTACAGTGACAGGGACTTCAGTCGATCTGTCTAAGGCACATGCTGGAGTCCCTTAATCTTCTTTGTTAGGAACCTCTGAGGTCTCTCTAATTGCTACAGGTGTGTTGTACGGTACATGCCAAAAGGGGTGTTGTACTCAATTATTGGCCTGATTAGTGACGAGTATAGAGGGGTTATAATCTCCTTTGCTCTAGAGGTGATGCCTTTGCTAATCAAGTGTGCCACGTAGAAAGCCTTCCTTTCTACAGTAAACACATGGTGGCCATAGTTAAGGTCGCAGTCCACTTGTGATCCCAGATCTCTTACCACTTCATAGGTACATAGAGTATTGTTGTTAATTTGATTGTGTGAAAGCACATTGTTTTTACCAAAGGGAGTGATGATGCTTTTCTTTGCATTTAGTGAGAGACCATGACTAACACACCAGTCATTGGTCTTTGTAAGACCCTTCTGAAGTATACTGATACCATTTGGGGATTCAATAATTGCACCCAGTTTGCAGTTGTCCATAAACTGCAAACTTGGTCAGCCACAGCCCCTTAGTTTGGGCCTTCTGAGAAGTATATACCAAATAGTAAGGGGCCCAACACGGACCCTTGTGGCACCCCGCTGGTGACAGGTCTGCTGATTGATGTGAAGTGAACCAGGTTGACAGTGTGCAACTGTCTTGTGAGCCAGTTGGCAGCTCATCTTAGCAAACTGAATGTAAATGCCTTTGTTATAAGTTTATTAATGCCAGAGTGTGGGATTGTGTCAAAGGCCTTAGCCAAGTCCAGGTGTACTGTGAGCATAGATTTGTCCTTGGCAATGACCCTGATCCCATTTTCAAAGAAATCCACCACGTTTAAACAGGCAGAATCTGCCCTTGATGTGAACAAATTGGGTCAGATCCAGGGTTTGGAGATCAGCAATGTCTGTTTATGAGGTCCGTGATGATATATTCCATGGCCTTACAGATAAGGCTGGTCAGACTTATGGGTCTATAATTCCCCAGGTCTATTGCTAAGCTACTTTTGTGGAAGGGCATTTGCTGCTCTCCATTCTGCAGGAACAAAACCTGTGGTTAGGCTTTGACTGAACATGGTACTTTATGGCAATGCTAGTTTATGTTTTAGTTTGTTTAGAAGACAGCCTGGGATGCTTTCTGGCCCCTAGAGGCTGTGTTTTTTGCCTTAGACAAGACTTTACTGACCTCTCTTTGGATGTGTAGGGTGGCAGGGCAGTTGGGGGCAAGGTTTGTGATAAGTTTGAAGGTGAAAAGGAGTAAAATTTTTGCCAAATCTGTTTGCCAGCAGGTTTGCTATTTCTGCGGGATTGGTGTGTGTGTGATACTATTAGTCACTAGTTCGGCAAATGCTTGGGTCCTACATTTTAGGCTGCATATATAGCTGTAAAAGGCCTTATGGTTATCCTTAGCTGTGATTGCCAAGTTTTTCTCAAAGTTACCCTTACAGGATTAAACAAGTTGTCTTATTTGCCTGTTGAGGTTGAGGAGGGTGCTTTTCCATTGTTGGGGCCTCGCCTTAGTTTTCTTAGTGACATTTTGCATTTGTTGTAAAGTTTGTTGATGCTGGATATCCACCAGAGTGGCTTGTTTTTACTTGGGGATCTGGCTTTGATTCTCTCTGGATCAGCCAAGTCTATACACTTATACAAGTGTTTGTACAGGGCTTTAGTGCAAGCTTTGGTGTAGTTACCACTTCCAGCTGGGGGGTGGGGCTTGGAATAATTTTATACCTTCCTCTAGGAGGGTATAGTTTGCCTTGGTGAAGTTTTTTGGTCCGACTTCACACTTTCTAAGTTCTGGTGTTAGTAGCAGTTTGAAAGTGACTGATTTGTGGTCAGGTTTAACTACTGAGGTTCGACAGTTGCAGTGCTGCGTCTGTTTGTCATGTTAGTGAGGACCAGGTCTAGCATGTATGTTCCTGCTGTTGGAGTTTTAACAATTTGTTCCAAGGCATTTGAGTTAAAGTTAAGGAAATTTTGTGCTAGTGAGTTAAGGCTAGAGTAGGTTTCCCAGTTGATGGTGGGATAATTGAAATCCCCCATGATCACAGTGTTTGGCAATATTTGGGTTGACTGCAGTTTGGTCAAGCAGGCCTCATGCGCATCATGATTCATGGAGGGCGATATACAACTAGCTATAACATGAATGGGGGTCTTACCTACAGTAATCTGAACTTGGAGTAACTCCATGGAGTTGTCCTGTCTAACTACTCAGGAGGCGAATTTATCTCTAATACAGACAGAAACACCACCTCCTTTGGCTTTCACACATTCTTTTTGTGGTCTGAAGGTGTGGAAGGCATTCTCACCTTGCAAGCCCAGGGTACTCTCTGAGGCCTTGAACCAGGTTTCTGTGATTGCACAGCCATAAACATCCTCCAGCGATAAGAGTGCTTCCAGGGTGTGCAGTTTTTGGTTAGGCTCCTAGCATTTAGCAGCACAACCCTTATTTTGTTATGAATGGCAATTTTCACGTTGGTAATTTTGTTTTTGAGACCTTGCCTAAAAAGGCACTATGGAGGAGGCAACAGCCTTTGCCAGCAGCCAAAAGCCTAGTGGTGCCAGGAGTCTCTGGCAAAGCAGAGAGGTTTGTCGACCATGTCATCCCAGGCAGACAGAAACTGGAGCCCCTTTGAATGACACCAAAAACGAAGCCAATTATTGAAAGTGATCATTTTTTGCTCATACTGTGGCATCGTTCTAGGTGATGGTAATATGCTGCTCAAGACTAGGGACATACCTGCCTGGGACCCATACTCAGAGAGCTCAGTCATGTCTCTCTTCATATAGTGTAGTGAGGTACATCTCAGGCTGTTCACTCAAGCATGAGCTATGACAGAGTCATAATGGTACTTGTTGCCGAGAGACCCAAGTGCATGTGTGAGCTGACTAATCCTGGCACCGGACAGGCAGCTGACCGCGACTTTCTCCTTATCTAACCTGGTGAGTGGGACATCTGTATGTCTCATTATGGAGTCTGCAATGACAAGAAAATTTGGTTTATGACTGTTATGCCTTGAGGACTTGGCAGGTGAGACACTGGTGTTGCTGTGTGTCTTGGGTGCTGTGGGAACTGTGTTAGTTGCAGCAGTCTTGTGTTTTGGAAGTCTCTGGTGTTTTGGTAAGCTTTTTGAGAGAACCACATATGTTGATTTATGTGTTGAATGCTTACTATGTTACTATGCACATGAGTAGTGGTGAGGGAGTGGACAACCTCTTCATTGTTACTGTTTTGAGAGCTAGAGAGCAGGGATACAAGTTTCATGGTGTAGATACATCTCTTACACTCTGTACTAGAGTGAATTACTACTAGAAGGTTGTCAGTGTACATGAGGCAGTTGCTACACTGCCTCAAGAGACCCAAGTTAACAAGGCTGGCAGGAGAAACAGGGGTAGTCCAACTGTCCATAATACTAGGTTTGAAGAACTGTTATCATAAATGGGGTGCTTTCAGGTGCTTTGTAGATGGGTATTTCTGACAGGGTTTTTGGCTGGTGGTTTAACAGATCACAGCTCACTAGCAATAATTTACCAGTTGAATTTACCAAAATGACCAGAAATTTACTAAGGATGAGGACTACAATAATGTACTGCAACTGTATCCAATGGAAAACTTTTCTAAGTTATCTGTCCAGCTATGGCGCATAATTGGGCAGCAGTGTGAGGTGCTGCACACTGCGCAAATAAGTTGTAACCTGCTCAAATGCGGGGCTTAAAAACCAGAAGCTAAATATTTAAAAACTTAAAAAAATGCAAAAGAACCAATGAGAGTGCTTACTCCAAGGCCTAGACCAATCACCCTTCACCAGACAGATTCCAATCAGCACGATTCTCTCAGAAGGGCCCCTTCCAATCAAAAATGGCTTGGAAAAAGTGCTCAGGATATAACCGCCACTACAAACAGACCCAGATGCAGCAAACCTGTATCTGGAGTACAGTAAAGCTACTGGCTACACTAATTTAGGTGAGAAATACTAAAGTTATCATGATTCAGAGTTCAGGCCTTGGTGACTTGATAGACTAAAGAATCAAAAAGTATTCAGTTTTGTAGTCTGATGAGATCCTCCAACCACTCATTGTTGTGACTGTATTGATCCATCTCATTGGTGGCATTCCTCTGCACCTTGTACCCGCAGTCTTTCCAATCATCTTTCCCTTCAAACTGTGTCTCCAAAATATAACAAACGCAGTTTCATTTGTTTTTTTGAGTGGCATTTCCGGTTTAATTTCCTCTATGATCAACTTATTTGTCTGTCTCACTGTCCATGGCACACACAGGATTCTTCTCCAGCACCACATTTTGAATGAGTTAATCTTCCTTTGATCTTGTTCCCTCATCATCCAGCTTTCGCAACCATAGTTGACAACCAACAATATGAGAGTCTGAACTAGTCTTATCTTTGTCTGAAGTCTGATGCCCTTACTTTTGAATATTTTATCTAGAAACTTCATAGCCATCTTGCCCAGCACAAAATGAAGTAATATTTCTTGAGTGCTAATCGAATCAGTGGTCATAAGGGTACCCAAAAGGTTCATACTTGAAACCATCTCAATTTCTTCTCCAGAAAGCTCAAATTTATCCATGTTATCAGTTGACATAATCTTG
Organism: Protopterus annectens; assembly: GCF_019279795.1. NCBI lineage: Eukaryota > Metazoa > Chordata > Ceratodontiformes > Protopteridae > Protopterus > Protopterus annectens. Next base: position 408,878,596 of record NC_056737.1, read on the forward strand.
GTCTTCTCCATGTCCACTTCTATTTATTTTATTTTATTGCATTTGTTTACCAGGAAAGTCCACTGAGCCTGAAATGAGCCCATTTTCAGTGGAGGCCCGGAGAGAAAAGCTCCACATTGATGACATACAAAGAAAAATTATACACAATACAGAGTATATAAGACAGTAGTAACACATTAATATAAAGTAATACCACACAGAATAATTTGATAAAAAACATTAAATAAACTGATAACAGTGAAGAACTTGTTACAATCATGGTGCAAGTGTAGGAACAGAAGTTTTAAATATTAAGATTATTGCTGAGAGAAGAAATTAGCTTAAAGGGTAAAAGAAGGAGACAGTATTTCCAATGACTTTCTTCTGACTTTCCACAGTAGGATGTTCCACATCTTCCTTTGTTTCAGTCAGCAGTGTTGTGTCATTGGCATACCTCCTTTTGTGTCATCAACATACCTCCTTTTGTTTATCAGTCTTCCACCCACATGTATTTCAGTATTATCCCCCTCTTTTCGGAATATGTTTTTTTGCATACAGATTGAACAAATATGGTGACAAGATGCAGTCTGTAGTACACCTTTTGGAATTGAAAACCAACTTGTGTTTCCGTATTCCGTTCGAACCATAGCTTCTTGGCCATCATAAACATTTTTTTTTTTTTTATCAATTCTGTGATGTGTTTCAATATTCCAGTTTGCAATAAAATTGTCCATAGCTTTTCAAAACTGATGCAGATGAAGAACCTTGCTGTAGCCAATAAAGCAAAACTAAATAGGTTTCTGATACTCCTTAGTCTTTTCTAGTATCCATCTAATGTCAGCAATATCTCCTGTCCCACTTCCTTTCCCCCCGAGTCCTGCTTTCTGTTTACGTATGATTGCAAGTGCCACTGGATTATCTTTAGCAAGATTTTACTTGCATGAAAAAGTAGAGCAATTGTCCAATAGTTGCCACATTCCTTCCTTTCCAAACTCATTGACAATTTGTTTAACACAGTAATGGCTCAATCAGATCCATTAATGAGTTCTATCAGTATTCCAGCTACTCCAGGAGCTTTGTTGTTCGACAGGACATGAACTGCTGTAGTAACCTTTTCTTTTAAAATCTCTGGCTCTTCTGTTATCTTTATACTCCTTGACCACTTCTTTTGAATAGAGAGTCTCCATCGTTCTTTAATTATCTCAGCTTCATTCAATAGCTTTCCATCAGCATCTTTGAGCATCCCCATTCTTGGTTGAAATTTCTGCCTTGTCCTTTTGATGCACCGAAAAGCTAGTCTAGCTTTCCCACATACATTTTTGGATTCAATCTCCTGGCAGATTGAGCTGAAATATTGCTCTTTGTTCCTTACGATTTCTTGTTGAAATAACCAATTCAAACACGTCATCTTTTTTCTGTTGCCGGATACTTTGACTTTTCTTCTGCTATCTTTTTAGCTTCTTCAGATATCCAGGCTGGTTTCTTTTTAACTCGCTTAGAAAGCGCTCTCTTGGCTTCCTGTTTTTGTTGTCTTTATATGTCAAACCAAAGCTCTTCATGGATTTCATCTTCCACATTTAATTCTTCAAATCGGTTAAGTCTTCTCCAGTATTCCTCAGGTATGTTATCTAAATCATAATCTACCCTGGCTGTCTGATTAACTCTTTTCTTTTGTAACTTCACTTCAATTTTACAAACCAGAAGTTTATGATAAGTGCAGCAGTCTGATCCTGGTCTTGTTCTAGTTGGCATGACAGCAGACTCCATCTTTGGTTGACACACATATAATCTTATTTTGATAAAACCCATTCAGTGATGTACCACATGTAAAGTTGAAGCTTATGATGATGAAAAAATGTATTCATGATTACCAGACTTAATTGTGCAGAATTCAACAAATCTTTTGCCTGCCTTTTTTCTGTCACCAACACCGTACTTTCCAATCACTGAACCTTCATGTTCAGGTCTCCCATGACTATTAGTAAATCTTGTTTAGATGTCTATCTTGTTTTGCAGCTGATCGTAGAAAGCTTCAGTTTCATCGTCTTCGGCAACACTCGTCACGGCATAGACCTGCAGGATAGTCATATTAATTGGTGCTCCTTGAAAGCAAATGACAGTCTGTCTGTGATGAGGTTATATTTCAGCACTGTCTTTGAAAGTCTCTTGTTTATGATGATAAACTCCATTCTTCCTGTGTGTTCCACTGCCACTATAGCAAACCCAGTGCTCATCCAATTGGAAATGTCCTTGTCCGGTCCACTTTAGTTCGTTTATAACAAGTATATCCACATTGGTTTTATCCATTTCAGATTTAACAACCATTTCAGATTTAACAAGGTCTAGTTTTCCTTGAGTCATGCTTGTCACATTCCAGTTTCCAAATCTGATCATGTCTTTGCAACTTCTGATCTTTTCTTTCAGTCTAGCAACTTCAGCCCCAGCGCAATTGTGGTTTTGGCCCATCAGCATCACAAACACCAGACGTAATTGAATTGACAAGATGCTCTTCCCTAGGAGCATAGGGAGTGCCTTCTGACCTAGGGGAACCATCTTCAAGCACTATATCAAATTTTTGTTATTTACTATCAACTTTTCTTGGGAAAATACAGAATTAGATTGCCGGGCCTTTCTTCTGTGCAGTACAGATTCAATGTTGTCATGTGAAGTGTAATCATTCGCCTCCAACACTGCCCATCCACTGCTGCCCAGACAGCTGTAAACCTCTTAGTCTGGTACCTCCATTGGAGGTTCTCCACCTTGGGAGATCCTTCTGGTAGTCAGACTACCAAAAGCATAGCTTCTAGCTTCATAGATGAATGCAAGCCCTGACAGTGCATCAAGCTAGGTTTCCATGTCATATTATGTCTGAAATTATGAACAATCATTCATTTAGTATACATACTTTTCAGCATCTCCCATCACTTAATACCCTCCCCAGTTTATAGCTCTCACTCAATGTAACATAGCAATGGTGGAGCAAAGGGGGTAAATGACCCTGGCACAAAGTGCCAGAGGATGCGATTGGGAGTTCCTGTAGCATGCATTTTTTTAAATTTTGTTGTTCTTCAGTGGATGAGCTGAAAGGAGCATTTATTATTTGTAGGTAGCATATCTGCTTTTTACAGTAGGCTGAAGCCAGTGTTTTTGTTCCTCTTGTTGGTCTTCATTTGAAGAGCTGAGGGGGCATGGACTGGCTACTGTATAAACCAATGTACCAAATGGCTTTCTACAGTAAGCCAAAGTCCTTTGTTTTTTGCTCTTCCTTTGCTCTTCCTTGATGAGAGAAGGACATAAGGTAGAACTTTAACAACTGGCACTGAGTGCTTGATGAGTCTGCTATGGTTCTGTTGGAGGATAATATGTAAATTCTGCCTGGGTTCCTCCTAGTCATTTAACATCTTCCATACCAAATATTCTCATAAGTTTCTTCAGAAATCTACCCTCCTTTGTTATATATTCCCTCTAGGTCCATCTGATACATCTTCATTAGTGCATTTCAAGCTTCATTTCCTAGGAATGAATAATAGTCTCTGCATCAATAACATATCCCATAATTCTCTACGTTTCTTAAAAGTAGCTCTAGGCAGAATATAAATACATCTCAGTATAATCCTCCTTTTTATTTAATTTTGTTGAAGGGGATACAAAACTTATCAAATCTGACCATTTGCAGGCTCAGCCTGGATTACATACATACATACATACTAACAACAGTAAAGTAAAACTAAAAGGTGTTACTAAGTTATACAATATAGTGACTTAACACACATGTAAAATACATATTTACAAGAAGGTTTAAACAGTAATAAGATCAGGAATATACAATGGATAATACAGGCATTACAGGTGAGGTAAACAGGATCCAAAAAAAAAAAAAGGAAATAGTACATACAAGTATGCAGGGAAATTTTAACAGTAAAGAGCGTAGAAATTGTAGCATGGTAAGATCTGCAACAGAAGAGCAAATAAACTCTTCCCTGCCTATAGCCCCTTATTTACACAAGCCTACTATTGTTGTCTTTCTTATTGATCATTATTGGAGCCTCTATCACAGTCCTTCCTTTTCTTTGTCCCTGATACTCTGCTGAATAGCCATTCTAAAATCCTTTCTTTGTCAAATTTCCATGCTTAGTTCAATATAAAACTGTCTTCCCTGTAATACTGCTATTAATACCCTGCACTTCTTAAAACAATTCAACACCTTTACTTCTTGTCCATACCCACAATATCACTCACATTCCATGAAATGATTGTTAAGTCAGTCATTCTAATAAGATGCTACTACTTTCACATATTCTACATGATAGATTTTTGCAAAGATACATTTCCAATTAAAATCTTTCATGCACACGATTAATATTTCCCAGACTGATCTTGTATGCAATAGTAGCTTCTCATCCCTATTTGGACCATTTTCCCTGACTTTTTGTTTCAATACAAAAACATTCAAGAAATAAAAAACAAAATGGTGTATATTGTCATTTTACACACACACACACACACACACACACACACACACACACACACACACACACACACACACACACACACACACACACACACACACACACACACACACACTTGACCTGTTACAACTCGCAGCAAAAACACACATGCATCTATGTACACTTTCCAATAAGGGAAAGTACTTTTCCGTTTATCAGCAGGTGCACCAAATATTTAGCTAAACCTATGGGCTTTATCCATTCTAAAATTCTGTTTAATCATGCTGAGAATGCACATTAGAGCGTGTGTTCCATCCTGCACCCATACCATCCATTTATTTCTCATCTTAGCTTCCCTACCAGATATGAAAAACATTTTGCACACTCTCAGTTAACTGATTTTTAACCTTAAAAAAGATGACCTGATGTGAATTGACTGAAGAGACTGATGTTACTGACAACTCATCTGCTTATATTTCATTCAATGCACCAGACCTTTGTTTTTTTTAATTTTCATTGAACTTATTCTCACTTCAAGTACTAGTTTCAGTGTTCATGGTTCAGTCTTTTCCCAATTTATTACTTAAGCCTGCTGACAGTTCATCTATAACTGCAAAGCACTGCTGATAGACAAAGACCATCTAATGGTTCTGCAACTGCATGACAGTTTTCTAGCACTTTAAATGAGCCATCATTTTATATGATTTTAGTGTACACTTCTACCTGTATGCATAACACCAAGGAAAACACCATAATTTAATTACACAAACATATGATCAGTTCACTTCAAACTTTTTTTTCCTTAGCAACTTCACACACTTTAACACCTTTAGTAAATTGATGATTGTTAGATTAAATAGGCTATGCAAAGGACATATTGCATTCAGGTTGAGATATGTATGAATTATTGTGTTAATTGAATATAAACACTATATAAACTGAGCTGCTTTAATGAATAATGAAATCTGATGGGCGTATGTGCATATGTGACGGAAAGCTTTTCCTTCCTTCTTCTTTCGTTTTATATATAAAAGAAAAAAATTTAATAAAGCTGATGGTTAATGCTTGATGAAATTCGCGATGCTATTTTGTTTTTTTGTTTTAGTGTTTTTGTGTTTTACATTTATGTTTAGTAAATTAAAAAAAAAACAAACAAAACTAAAAAAAAACTAAAACACTAGAGTAGCAAATCAAGGAAGGCACGGACAAGTAGTAGTAGTAGTTTGCTAAGCTGCTTATGGTATACACAAACTTCTTCAGACAAGAACAATTTACAAAACTCATCTTGTGCTTGTGAAGGTTTAGGGTAGGCAGTCCCTTCGTTATAAGCTTTCAAGTCCCTATCTAATTTCTTAATCTTGATTCATTTTGTATACATAATATACGAATCGATACTGGTTATTATTGTGTAATTTTTATAATTATTTTATATTTTCCAATTTTCCATCCATTTTTTTCATCCAACTCATCGTCATTTGCCTCAGCTGCCAATAAGTAGTGCTTACAAGTAGTGCATATTAATTTAATTCTAAGAAAAAACTGTTACCTGCAGTCAAAGCATTGTCAGACAGTCATAAAAAAACTTTAAAAACTTGCACTTTATAGTATAGTCACCTTTTATGATGATTACTTGTTGTGACTAATCAGATTGAGAATTTGTGTATATATAGTTTTAAAAATGGGTGTCAACTTTTGTTCCTTGTGGCTCTCTCATTCAATTGATTGGTTAATTAACGTTTTTATGTTACTATTTAAGATGAGTTTTGTAAATTGTTCCTTGATTTGCTAGTCTAGTGTTTTAGTTTTAACCTTTAGTAAATTATCATTTAAGACAGACAAACAAAAAAAATATTAACAGAAAACAAAACAAACCATATTAATATTTTCTCCATTTACATATATTATACATCAGATACCTTTTCTTTCCTTGTAACTATCAGTTCAACATTACATAAATTGCTGAATTCCTGCTTTCCCTTAAACCTCACTCACTCCTCCTCCTCCTCCTCATTAACATTATTCTGCATGTATTGTTCTCCACAATTCCATTTATTTCTATGTAAATTGCTCCTGTCCTTTTCTACAGATCCCTCTGTTTTTCAAATCTCTTTTTTAATATTCAATATTTCAACAGTTGCTTTACACTTTGGATTTCCATTTTGTAATAAATTGCTTTTTTGGCAGTCAACAGAATTAAACTTAGTAAGGTATTATATATAGGCAACTCCGAACCGGTGTCCCTTCTCAAAAGGATCATGTTGCTTAGCCACTTGCTTGCCCAATATTTCTAACAGAGTACTCTGCAGTGAAGTTTCAAAACCTGCTAACTCATTACACTCCCAAACATATTTTCATATTTAGTTATTTTATTTACTTATTTCACATTTTTTAACTGGGTTGGTCCAGCTGAGCACAGGCCCATTTTCAGTGGAGACCCAAGGAGAAAAGCTCCAGACAATAATGTACAAAAATTATTCAGATTTACAACTGTCACGAGTTGATTAATAATAGAAATAGCTACAGTTTTCACAAGATTGGGTAATAATATTAATGTTTCTATACACACAAAGTTGAGGAATAGATAAGCAGAGAAAAGTAACATGTATGATAAAACTTGTAGTAGAGTTGATGCACTATTTACAATATATACATAGTTGGCTTGTAATAACTAATAAGACTGTTAGATTAAGTGTAGAGAGTGGTAGGTCCAATTAACTGGGGTCCTGACAGGGGCATATCCATGACTTAGAGGGTACTTCTTAATTCTTGTTTAAAGCTGTTTGCATTTGGTATGCTACATATGTTGAAAGGCATTGTGTTCCAGAAGAAAGAGACAGATGGTTTATATTAAAGGTTGCCAATAGTTGTGTTGGGTTTGTAGAAAGAGTTTGCCAGTACTTCGGAGTGGGCGTGGAGGGGTAGAGAAGGTCATAATTTTGAAGAGGGAAGAGACATCAGAGGGTTTGTTTAGTAAAAAGTGAGTTAGTTGGAGTTGTGAGAGTTTAAGCTGGTGGAGAAGCTCCATCCAGGATATTTTTTTTAGGGCAATACAGTGGTGAGAGGTATTAGGTAGGTTAGCTGCAAATTTTGCAACTTTGTTGTATGCCTGTTCTACTTTGGTAAGGAATGTGGATTGAAAATTTGTAAGAACTGGGGCTGCATAGAGAAGGGTTGGGAGTAAGTAGACTTGGGCCAGGGAGGGTCTAGATTTTGTTGTTAGGAATTTCTTGTTTTGATTCAGGAGACCTAGTTTTTGGTTTGTTTTCTTGATGGACTGTTGTATATGTAGATCGAACTTTAGTTGGTCGTCTATTGTCATTCCAAGTAATTTTGTGTGGTGCTCTACTGTAATGATGGTTTTGTTTGAAGAGGAAACAGTGAAAGCAGGTTTGAGATGGTTACCTGATTTAGGAAGAAAGAGCAGGAGTTTTGTCTTTTTTGGATTCAAAATAAGTTGTTTTTTAGTTAACTAATTTTCTACTGAAAGGAAAGATTCCCTATGTGAGCGCCTGAAGTTGCAACGGTGTATCTGAGGTGGTGATAAGAATGGAATCGTCGGCGTATTGAATTAGAGTAGAATGAAGAGCTGAGGTATAGAGGTCACTGGTGAAGATATTAAAAAGAGGGCATCCCATGATGGAGCCCTGGGGAGTGCCTGTATGTATGGTAGAAAAGTGGATCAGAAAGCTTGCCATCTGATGGATTGTTGTCTGTTTGTTAGATAGTTACCTCCTCCTTCTCTGTCACACATCCAAATTTTTTTATCTACATGGGGGAATAACAATATCTATGAAAACACTTCTAAGCAAAGATCCTAAATCTTCTGAACTTTGTTGTATACTTGTGAGCCATACACATGTCCTCTCAGTCATCTCTTTTAAACTGCTTTCCCATTCATCTTTTAAATTGCTTTTCCAGTCTCTCTTCTCAATCTTTTATAATCTCTTCTAATTGATTATTAATTATCATTCAATATTTTATATGCTCTACTAATTACCCCTTTTATACAGCAGCTTCTGCTCTGGAGTCAAGTACCACCACCACTAGAGCTGGTCTTTCACTTAGAATTTCCCCACTCCTTTTTCTTTGCCTATACTTTAATATTAATTCCTGGCAGTGAAGACTGTTTCTAGTCCACAGTCAAAATGTCTTCTAGGCTTCATCCTACCCTATTACCTTTACCTCTCTAGTTATTTACTCCCAATACTTTGGTTCCTTTGCCAGGCTTCTCCAACAAATTCCAGTCCCCCTCATCAACTTTCTGTCTCCCTATTTTCAAGATCTCCTTTATCCATTCTCATATTGGCTTAGCTCTTTATTCTGTATGGTTGATGTTATTCTCCTTAAGGATCTGCATCGAAAATCCTCTTTTTCCTTGAACTTATCCCTGCTTCACCATTATCTCTTTACATTTAGAGTTATAACCTGCTTATGCTATGTAAATGAGTTTTAACTGTGTAACTCTAAAATATCCCTTCTAATCAGGCAATCCTAAACCAAATAACTAACAGTAGGTAAAACTGTTTTTCAATTTGTAGCCTGCTACAGATCACCCACCCTGTCTCAGGACCCCCACTTGGCATTCCTGAGAACACTGGAAAATATGAAGGTCTCACCAAACACCATGCTATTGGGGGATTTCAACTACCCAAACATTGACTGGGAAAACTACTCAAGTCCCATCTCTTTTGCCCAATGGTTCCTGGAGTTTATAAACTCAAATGTCATGGAACAACTGGTCACCACTCCCACAAGAGTGAACAACATATTAGACTTGGTCATCACCAACATGGGGACTAAATGTACCACACCAGAGGTAAACCCCTCGTTGGTAAGATCAGACCATAAACTAATCACAATGAACATCCACATCCCGTCCCCACCACCAGCCAAGGAAACCACTGTGAAAAATTTCTCAAAAGCAAACTTCACACTTCTCAAGACCAAGGTGGAACGTTTCAAAGCCCCCGGGCAAATGGAAAATGCCACCCAAACCGCAGAGTCCTTTACAATTGCACTCTATGAGCACCTACAGGAATGCATGGATCATGCCATCCCAAGTAAAACCAAGACTCACTCCTCCAAAAACAGGAGACCAGTCTGGTGGACCCCAGCCATAAATAAGCTATAAAACAGAAGGAGGAAACTATTACATGAAAAGGCAAAATCCCAAAAAGGGAAGGCCTCCCTGATCAGTACTAGCAAGAAACTTTGATCCCTCATAAAATCATTAAAGGCTAGCTTTGAAAGAAAAATCGCCAAAGACTCTAAAGAAAATCACAAGGCGTTCTTTAGCTACATCAAAAATCTGGGTGGCAACTCTCAGATATGCTCTGAGCTGGTGCAAAATGGCACAAAATACACTGAACCCAATGACATTGCCAACATCCTGGCAGACAGGTTCAGTGCAAACTTTACCCCCCCTTCCCCCAAAAAGAGCCAGTATTTATCTCAGAAGAATGCAATCCTCCAGACATCACAGATACACAGGTGAAAGCAGCCCTCTCCAAAGTAAAAAAAACACAGCATCAATGGGACCGGATGGTATCCTGGGCTGCGTCTTACATGAGCTCCAAAACGAACTAAACCCTCACATAAATTCACTGTTCCAACTCAGCCTTAACACAGGTTATGTACCCAAAAGAATGGCTTACAAAAACAGTGATCCCGTTCCACAAAGGTTGCGCCACAACAGATCCAGGCAACTATCACCCTATAAGCCTGACTAGCCTGGTCTGCAAGGCTATGGAGCGCATCATCATGGATCTCAAACAGAGACATTGGGAACCTCCAAACACTGAACCCTACCCAATTTGGCTTTGTTAAAGGCAGATCTTGCCTCTTAAACCTAGTTGACTTCTTCGAAATAGTTACCAACGGCATAGATGAGGGAAAGGTAGTCCACACAGCCTACCTGGACCTCGCAAAGGCCTTTGACACAATACCCCACTCAGGCATCATAAATAAGCTTACCAGCTTAAATATTAACCCATATGTCACAAGATGGGTTGCAAACTGACTCAGGGATAGAACTCACATGGTCAGAGTCGCAGGTGCCATGTCTGACTCTAAACCGGTTACAAGTGGAGTCCCACAGGGCTTTGTCCTGGGACCCCTCTTGTTCGGTACATACTTCTCTGAGGTACAGGCAAACACAGGAGGACTGTGGCTTACCAAGTTTGCAGATGATTACAAACTGGGAGCCATAATAGACTCTCTGGCTGACACAAGCATCCTTCAGAAGGGCCTTATGGAGACAGATACCTGGTGTCTGAACCATGGCCTCAAGCTAAATGCCAAAAAGTGCATAGTCATCCCCTTTGGGAAAAACACAACCTACCACATAGGAGGTAATCCACTAAGTACCGAAGAAGTAATTCGGTATCTGGGGACCCAAGTAAATAGTAACCTGTACTTTGACAATCACATTGCCAAAGTGGTTAGAAAAACCTTCTATATAGTTCATCTAAATCACAAAAGAGTTTACATCTAGATCAAGAGAGATCATTGTGCCCCTCTACTCATCGCTCATCAGGTCCATAATTGAGTACAATGCCCCATTTGGGATGTACCTTACAAGACACCTGCAACAACTGGAGAGACCTCAAAAATACCTCACCAAGAGGATCCTGGGCCTCAAACAAATGCCCTATGCAGCTCGACTAAAGAAGCTCCAGCTCTACTCAGTTGCTTACCGCCTTACTCAGAGGCGATCTCTGCCTGACGTTCAAGGCCATGTCTAACCCGGAACTGTTAGACATGTTCCACCTCAAGAAAACCAATTCCATCAGAGCTACACGCTCCAGGGATTTAAACCTTAGCACAACAATAAACCGGACATGCTGGAGATTCATATCCCAAAGGCTTCCCTCGATCTGGAATAGAATCCCAGTCCATGTTTGGCAGAGCCCCTCGCTGACCCTCTTCAAAAGAAATCTTGATGAGTGGATGGGAAATCGTAAATTTACTCCTGGGATCACTTCTATGGCCCTGCTGGACAGAGGCTCAGGAATCTAGTCTAAAAGGGAGGTGAAAGCCAACATTCTGGCTTAGCTTATAAATGCCCTAGGGCAGATAGCCTAGTACCTACCTATGAACCTTGTTTTTTTGGAAGATCAACATATCCCACTTAACTCTTGCACTCTTCCCCTCCCAGATAAATTCCTTCAAATCTTCATTAATTATTGTACACAACTTCTCTGCTGGTTGAAAAAAATATGCTGAACCATATTAAAAACTAAAGAAACTAAAAATGTTTTCACTGCCTGTATCTTGCTATCCATGTCCATAAAAAAGAGCTTCCAGTTTTTCAAATTGTGTTTTTTCTTGTTTAGTCTCTTCCCATGTCCTTAGCTGCCACAACAGAAGCATTTTAATCCATATTCCTAAAGAATTCATCTTATCATACACCATAAAAATGGGCACTGCTGAACAAATTTGTGTGCGATTATATACTTTAAAGCTATAGCCTTTGTTTTATCTTCATTAAGTTTATATCCCAAAAGGACTTGAAACTGTCTTGACATGTTCCATAAAACTGAGATGTCCTTTCCTGGATTTATCGGGTACAATATAATATCATCTGCAAATAAAGCTAACTTTTCTTGATTACCACACCAATTACATCCTTGCAGTTTGAGGATATTGAGCCCTTTATTTTCTTTGCCAATGTTAATAAATATGAAGCAAATAACAATGGGGAAGTAGGGCACCCATGCCTGGTTCCTCTCTTTAAACCCAACTTATCAGAGAGGAACTCTCCCACTTTAATTCTTGCCTCTGTTCCTTCATATATCTTCCTAATTAACTGTATTGTTGCATCAGAGAATGCAAAATGCTTCTATTGCTCCACTCAAAATCCCAGGTTACCTTGTCAAATACTTTCTCTGCATAATGACCCACTTATAGCAGCAGTATGTTCTTATATTCTGCTTCCCTTTAAATCATCATTGTTCTACTAATGTTGCCACCTGTTTGCCTCCCCCTCTACAAAACCACACTGATCCATATCTAACAAGTTTGGCAACACTTTTCCCATTCTTTTAGATAGTATATGCATAAACACTTTATAATCATGGTTTAAAATTGAAATGGGTCTATATGAAGCTGGGTCTGATGGGTCTTTACTGTCTTTAGGCGAAACAGCCACCATAGGTTTTCATAGGTTGGTACTAGGCTATCGGCCCTAGGGCCTATACAAGCCTAGCCATAAAAGTTCCCTGGCTATTTCTTCCCACAATATTTACTTCCCTGGACCCCTGTCTAGCAGGGTGACTGACATGATCCCCGGGATGAATTTCCTATCTCCCATCCAATCGTCAAAGTTCCTTTTTCAAGACTGCTAAAGAGGTGCTCTGCTTGACATGTATGGGCAGTCTATTCCAGAGTCTGGGGAGTCTCTGGGTCAGGAACCTATCCCTCCAGCATGTTTTGTTCATTGTGATGACAAGGTTTAGATTCCTGGAGTGTGAGGCAATGAGGGATTGGGATTTCTTTAAGTGTAGCATGCCAACAGCTCTGGGTTTGACATGGCCTTGTATGTTAAGCATGGATCGCTTCGGAGTAGATGACATGCGACAGAGTATAGCTGGAGTTTTTTTAGATGGTCAGCATAGGGTATCTGCTTTAGGCCTGTGATTCTTTTAGTGAGGTATTTCTGCGGCCTTTCCAGTTGTTGCAGATGTCTTGAGAGGTACACACTAAACAGGGCATTGTATTCTATAATGGGTCTAATGAGGAATGAGTACAGTGGGACAATGACCTCCTTTTTTATGGATGAAAAGCCCTTAGTGATGAGGTGTGCCACATGGAAGGATTTCCTGACTGTTGTGGCGATATGGTTATCAAAGGTGAGACAAGTCTCTTATCACAATTTTGGTGTTTAGTGTACTGCCACCTATGTGGTAATTCATGGGTACATGTTTTTTTTTTTCCCCAAAGTGGACAATTATACATTTCTTGACATTGAGCTTGAGCCCATGGCTCTGGTACCAAGCATCTGTTTCTGTAAGGCCATTTTGTAGAATATCCACATCATTTGGGGATTCAATAATGGCTCCCAGTTTGTAGTCATCTGTGAACTTTGTTAGCCAGAGACCTTTAGTGTTGGCCTGTACTTCAGAGAAGAAGATGCCAAACAAGAGCGGTCCCAGGACTGAACCTTGATGTACTCCACTTGTCTGGAGCTGGATTTGGAGTCAGCTACTTTTACCGTGCGGGTGCTGTCAGTAAGCCAGTTGGCAACCCATCGAGTGGCATAGGGATTAATGCCCAGCTTAGTAAGTTTATCTAGGATTCCAAAGTAGGGATGATGTCGAAGGCCTTGGCGAGGTCCAGATAGGCTGTGTGGACCCCCTTGCCCATAACTCTAGAGACTGATTCGAAGAAGTCAATCAGGTTCAGGAGACAAGACTGGCCCTTCACGAACCCAAACTGGGTGAGGGCTCAGTGTTTGGAGGTTGACAATGTCTTTGTTTATAAGTTCCATGATAATACATTCCATGGCCTTGCAGATCAGGCTTGTCAGACTGATGGGGCAGTAGTTCCCAGGATCCAAGGTGGATCTCCCCTTGTGGAGTGGGATAACAAGCTATGCGCCACTCAGTGGGCACAAAGCCTGAGGTGAGGCTATGATTAAACATGACACTTGGGTGAGGTGCCAGTTCATTTTGTAGTTCATGTAGTACACAGCCTGGGATGTCGTCTAGTCCCATGGATGCTGCATTCTTAGCTTTGGAGAGTGCATTTTTTACCTGTGTGGCCATTATTACTGGAATTTGGCAGTCTTTTGGTATTGAGATGGACCCTTTAGGGGGTGAAGTTGGCATTGAATTGATCTGCCAGGTTATTGGCAATATCCTTGGGATCAGTATATTTAATGCCACTCTGTTGCAGCTCAGAGCAGATCTGAGCATTGCCATTTAGATTCTTGACATAACTATAGAATGCCTTGTGGTTGTCTTTTGAATCTTTGGCAATTTTATTCTCGCAACTAGCTTTGGAGGATTTTATGAGGGATCTCAGCTTCTTACTGAGGCTTGTGCATCCTGGGATTTTCCTCTTTTCTGCAACAGTTTTTTCCTTCTGTTGTAAATGGCAGGGGACCACCAGACTGGCTTCCTTTTTTTGGAGGAGAGCATCATGGTTCTATTTGGGATGGCACAATTCATGCACAAGTGGATGCGCTCGTACAGTGCCTTAGTGTAGGATTCAGCAATTGAACTTTCAGTTCCTGTCTGCATGGGTGAGATGAAGTTTCCTTTAAGATGTTGGAGCTTCCTCTCCTTTAAAACACCATTAAATAAAATCTTCCAGATCTTCATCACTTTCTTCCCTCCTACCTTCCACAGAAATACCATCTGTTCCAGAAGACTTGCTGAAGACTGATACATCATTTTTATCTCCTCCTATCTTAACTGTTAGTTGTAAAATCTCATCTAACTATAAACTTGGCATAATCAAGCTTTCCAGAAATATTTCCTTTTCTGCTCTTTATTTGCACATTTATCGCTTCTTAAAAAATTTTCATAAATTTGTTGAACTTTCTCCAATACTTCTACAGCATCACTGGTTATTCTTCTTTTTATAGACTCCCCAAGTTTAATGAGCAACTCTTTCTACTTTCTGTTGCTGGAGCGGTCATGCCTGGAGTCATCAAAAAATAGCTGCTGAACTGCAATCTTTCTAAACTCATCCATATTATCCAAATAATCCTTGTTTACTTTAGCACTTTGCATTTGTGCCGATTCTTGTTCTGAAAATTTCCCCTTATTCTGCCATACTTTAACCTTTCTCAGCTCCTCTAAGTAATTCCTACTGCTTCTTAACCATACCCGTTCCTCTTTTATTGCTAACCTACCCTTACACTCCATTTCGATTTTATCCCACTGACTAGCTATGACATCTAAAGATATTGCTATCTTCCCTAATAACTCAAGAATAAATTTCCACTACCCAATCATTAAACTTCTTTATTTTTACCAGGTAGGTGGAAAACAGCCAGTGTTTCATTTTTACTTCATTATCCTAAATTTTTATCTTGGTTTTCATCAATAGGTTGTCTGAAATAGTTATATATGTGTTAAAGCTTTAAACTGAATGTACATGTCGCTGTGAAATATAATTTTTGTTTTCTGTATCCCAGCAATCTTACCTTCAGGAATATTATGTAAATTCTGAGTTTCTATTATTTAATATAAGACTTCCTTACCAAATATTTTCACAAATTTCTTCAGAAATCTACCCTCTTTTTATATTTTCTCTTCTGGGTCCCCCGATACATCCTTATTATTGCAAATCAAGTTCCATTCCCCACCTCTAAGTAATATTCCCTGCTGAAAGTTGATTTCTCCCAAAATTTTCTTAAGTACCGTAATAGCATTATTTTAGTGAGACAAATACATGCCTGTGTAATCCTCCACCCTTGCCCATAACCCCTTACTAGCACAAATCTACCATTATTCTTTTCCACTTCTATCACTATTGAAGCCCCTCTGGTATTTAGTACAATTACTCCTCTTTTCCTTTGTTCCTAAAATACTTTGTCAAAATGATATGCTCATTTCTTTCCGCACTATTTGCAGTCTGCATTTCTTAACATAATTCCATGTTTTTTTTCAGTTTTGTCTATACCTGTAGTCCATTTACATTCCAAGATAATATGGAATGCAGAGCCATTATAACCAGCTGTTGTTCCCACCCATTATACAGGTCAATTTCTTCTGTATTTTCATCTTTCATGTTACATGCACACATCACTGTTTAGCAGGCTGATCGTTTATACAGTTGTTTCTTCTCATCTGTATTCGAACGTATATCACATTTTCAAAACTTTTTGTTTTAATCAAAACCCTCAAACAAAAAAAGATAAATACATTTTCAAAACACCCCATCTCCTATTTTCTTAGGGCAAGCATATAAAATGGTGTACATCTTCAAAAATTATATTTAACTCTCCAGATAGGAACACTTGCACCAATCTGACAGCTGCACCCACAGGCATTCCCTAACCCCAAATTAAAGGTTACTCATACTGAAGTGCATGCTACAGGATGTTGCCCCACTTATACCGATTGCTGTTTGTTCTGTTCTTATTTCTATTTGCCTCCCAGATGTGAAAAACAGCTTATAGACTAATGGACACTGTTCTGTTAAATGCGTTAAAGTATCACGGCTGGTAGAGAGGCCACCACCTCTTACTCATTTTTCATAATTTCAAAACTTTTTCACTGAACTGCTTGCCATTACACCTTTAAATTTTTAATTTCCCTGAAAACAGAATGCCCAGAACTGTCGAGATTAATTGCTTGCACCTGCAGACAGCTCATTCCTATGTAAAAGTACATTTTTGCAAATTTTGCTTGGAACAGAATGTGCAGCTGACTTAGCAGCAGGCTTCTTGACTCTCACTGAATATTTACAAATGAAAGAAAAAGTACAGTTGTATAAAATCTTACCATAACCATAGATGTCCTTTTCTTCTAAACAAAAGACTACCTGCTACTGCTAGGTACATTCGACACCACACATACTCTCTTACGTTGGTCATAAAGGGTTTAAAGTGGACATCAGTATACACCAACCTCAAAACTAAATGCAGCAAGCACCAGCCTGAGCCTAGGTGAAAAAACACATCACCAGGAAAGACAGCATCAGGAGGAAGGTGGGGGGGGGGTAGCAACACTGCAGCATATAGAAGAGAAAGACATCTATGGTTATGGTAAGATTTTTACACAACTATTCTATGTCCTTCTATTCATAGGCTGCAGTATTCATCACATATGGGAGAATACCAAAGCTCATGCATGGAAAAGCTGGGGGGGGAGCAGAAGCTTTTTCTACAAATCCATGTAGAATAGCCCTAGCAAAAGTAGCCCTGGATTTTGAGAGGATATCTAATTTATAATGTTTGGTGAAGGTATAAACGGAGGACCAGGTAAGCTGCCTCTAGGATATAGCCTTTAAAAGAACACCCCAGAAGAGGAAACTGCTCTAGTGGAATGTGCCCTCGCTGGAGAAGAAAGGCTCTTACCATTGGCCGAGTAGCAGAAAAAGACAGCTTTAGAAATCCAAGAAGAGGAGCCACATATGTTAAGTCTTCACGTTTTTCTTTCTGGGAGTTTCCATGTGCTGAAATGTGGAAGGACCCAATGTCAGCCTATATTTGACTTTGTCAGTAAGCACATCTTCATGCACGGTGATTTGAGTGACATCCAAAGGAACTTCAAAAATAATGAGCCGTGGTTCCCCCTTCTCACCTGAATCAGATGTCTGCATTCCCTCTTGGATGTATTGGTAGCCTCCATAACGGCTTCCCCTGTGGTACCCACCAAAGAGACATCCACTGACACCGGGACAACCTCTGGGCCTACATTGGCCTCAGGAGGGATGCCCAAGAGAGAGGGTGCAGCTGGTAATTCTGGCCAAGATTTCATGGCTTTTTTAGTTTGTGGCTCATATGAAGAACCAGACATCACCTCCATCTCCCATGCTAGGAGCTTAAGATGCTGGTTCTCCAAGTACAATTTAAGCGAAGCTAGATGGCTCCTTAGAGTTTTGGGAATTAACAACTTACAAATATCACAAGTGGTATGGCTAGATGGCTCCTTAGAGTTTTGGGAATTAACAACTTACAAATATCACAAGTGGTATGGTCGTGGTCTGGGCCTAGACAAAACAAAGGTCATGGGCATCTTTATGTGGAATCTGCCTTCCACACCAACACTTGCCCTTCCTAGCTGACATGAAATCACCACACAACAAAGCAGCAGCAAAAAGAATATAGAAAGAAAAAACCCAATGGGGTATTTACGTTTCAGCACTAATCCTGCAAGCAAACGTCTAATGCAAGCAAATGGACAAGCAGCAGAACAGTTCTGAGGTTGGTGCGTGCTGATGTCTGCTTTATTCCTGACGTCCCTTTATGACCAATGTAAGAGACAGGCTGTGTGGCATTGCATGTACCTAGCAGTAGCATGTAGTCTTTTGTATACTAGCCAAACGTACAAGTGAACAGGAGGCAAACCCCCATATGTGGTGAATACTGCAGCATATGAATAGAAGGACATAAAGCTAATATCTTAGCAGATTAAGAAGCTTGGCATTTTTCATGGCTTTCATCATTTTGCCTTATTTTTCAAGCCTACTTGCTTACACAAAACACTTGTTTATAGATTAAGCCAAGAGCATTAATTGAGACACAATCCAAGAGCATTAATCGAGACACCTTGAAAAATAAGAGAAAATATCAATTCTACATATAATAAAAATCACTGCACTTTACACCGCATGCCAGCAGGTCACAATCACAGCACATTAACATCAAACTTGTTTTTTTCCAATCCTTCTTCTCATTATACTGCAAAGCCTACATTTCTTACAACCAAAAAGGACATATTTACTTTAATATCTTTAACACATACAATGCCACTGAAGAAATCCCCCCACACATTTAAAATAACCCCGACTACACATTACAAACAACTGCTTTATATAACATTCAGTTCATATCATTAAATGTTTTATACAAACACTAATTAGAACAGAAATTGTTTTACTTACAGTTTCTTCTCTCTGCCCCTTTGTAGTGTCCTTCTAAACATTAAGGACATGAAGCAGGGTATATGATTTACAGTCCACCTACAAGTTTAACAAAAGCAACAAAATCCCAGACTTTTAGTCATTTTTCTTGCACAGCCACATTTCAAAAATGTGCTTGATGTTTTTAATCTCCAATTTATTCACTAATTTCAATTTTTCCTGTTCATCTCCATCTCCCAACACCAGACTGGTTCATGTCCAACGTAGTCATGATTCTTCGTCATCATCTGTGCTGTTTTACTCTGTCAAGCATTTTCCTTTGCAAGTGCAACTTTTACCAGTGTTGCAAAGTCCATCTATGAGCTTTATTGTTAGTTGAATAAGCAGCAGTGTCCCTTTCTGTTGGTTGTCTCATGTTTTGTTGGATGCTTTTGATTCTGCAGGAAAAATATTCTGAACACAGCTGGATAGAACAGCTCGAATATCACACCTGCAGCTTGACATTCCCCAAATGCTGAGATAAATTGATTTCTCTTCTGCTTTTTGTACAGTGAATAATCATGTTCTACAATCTGCTGTCTCCAGTTTTAAATATTTTTCCCTTATGCATTAGTTTTTCAAGGATCATCTCTTTATGCTGGTATGACTGCATCTTTACAGGCTGCTTTCTTATGGCTGGGTTTAGAGCATACACTCGATGTGCCCTTTCAATTAACAAATCTTGCTGTGGAATACCAGTCCAGTTGTTTATTTATTCTTTCATACAATTATTACAATGTGTTCCTTCCAGTTTCTATGATTCTGCAGAAAAATCAGTTTTTCTCTGTGTGCTCTGTCTCCTAACTCTACCATTTTTTGAAACAGATCTTATTGTCAAGTATCATACTCAGCCAGCCTTTTCTTCATTTCAGCCTCTGATTTTTGCAGTTTTATCAGTTCTTCTGAATAGCTAGTTAAAACTTCTGTTTTTATTTAGCCTTTTATTTCAGTTTGTTATACTCCTTTAATGTTTCAATTATTTTAATTACCTCTGAGTACATTTGATTTATTTTTTCCTCTAAATTACTGGAAACCATCTATTGTACCAAAGCTGATGTTTAAACAGCTTTTTTGCTGAACAGCTGGAGGATTGTTTTTCCAGACAGTGTTTCTCTCCATCTTTTCCAATTGAGTTTCTTTCAGGTTCTCTAAAGGTCTTCATTGCTGGCATCTAGACGGTGTACTTTCCATCCAGTAACTGAATTTTACTCAAGTTAAAAATATTACTGGCTCTTATTTCAGAGTTTCTTCTTTCAAACTGGGCGAGCTGAAATTAAGCTGTTGATCAGTTTGCTGCCACTTGGAAGACCTATACTGTATCTTGACCTAGCTTAAGTGGGCAATGTAAATAAGCTAAATGCTTTGAATGTAGAGCTTTATGTGACCAGACATATAGCAAATTGGCTAAAAGATAGAATCCACATAGTTTGTGGGGCAGATAATCTAGAAAGTATGAACATAAATAGTAGTCTCCACCAGGGCTCTGTATAAAGATGCCTCCTTTTTATCATTTACTTTTTTCTCTCAAAACTGAGAACAAAAACCTCTGTCTAATAAGCTCACAGATGACTGTGGATTGTGTATTATTGGCAACAGCATCACTGAGGTGCGTCCCCTTCAGAAAAAAAAATTACCCTATTTAATTATTAGCATACTGAAAATGGATTCAAATTAACTGAGAAAATATCTAGTATCATTTACTTTGGTTAACAACCTTTCCTCTCAACATACAATACAGACAATACTGCACTACTAAATGAAAAATGTAGTCAGGGACATGGGTACACCGGTAGACAGTTCTCTCTTCTATGATCATCATGTAGCAACTATAGCGAGATAATTTTAATTACAACTAGCAGCTAAAGGTCTTTATCATTCATATCTAGAAATATCATTCCCTCTTATTCAGCACTGATTAGATTAATTACAGAGTATGCTAACCTCTTCAAACTAGAGAGGCCCCAGAGGTTACTAAGTAGGAAGCATTCAGGTTTAAAGACCTTGAGTTACCAACAGAGGTAGTACTTTTATACCTTTATTTAATATTTTACAGACTCTTGAGAGGTGATATGTGCTTCACTTACCCTACCGTTAGAGACCCAGATGTCATTGAGCTATATATCCCCAAGTCTAATAGCTTAAATCACAAGAACCAGTGACCTAAATCTTTACAAACAGATAAATAGAACATCATGAAGAGAGGGATTCATTACACAGTACCCCCACCATGGGATAAGCTATCCTTGCTAGCTAGTCAGTGTAATATACTCCAAACAGAACCTTGATGACTGGATGGACAACCCTCAAATTTACCCGAGGACTCCCATGAGAAAAGGGATACAGCCTGGGTGTAGATATTGGCAAGGTGTTGTTGACTGCAAGTCTAAATTGTTTTACAACTTCTTTGAATCCTATGAAAACAGTATCTATATGTGAAGAAAAATGTAAGAGGAAGTGAAGTCAAAAGAAGTATTCGTAGTTAATTGGTTAGGTGAGTAGACAGGTCTAGTAGCAGCTACACTGGGTTTGGTTAGGTGAGTAGGCCAGCCTAGTAGCAGCTACACTGGGTTTGGTTGAGGAGGTATTTTTTTTTAGTTTGGGTCCAATTCTGGGATATAAGGAAAGTTATTTTAGGTAGATATAAAATCATTGTCAGAGTTTAGTTAATAGCATAGTGAATGCATGACTTATGCAATGTAGTTTAGTAGTTGTTGCTGTTAGCAGTGAGTGATTTGCATGGAAGTAGTAGCAGGAGTGACTTTTTCAGTAAGCTTAGCTGCTAAAGGGGAGAATTTTATGCGCATGCGTACTTTGATAACAGTCTAGTGCAGCAGTTCAAATGGACCATTTTCAGATCCAGTCCAGGTTCAGAAAGTTAAACAAGAGCAAAAGTTAACAAAATACATACAGTGAATACACATTTCTTGATGAAAATAAAAGCATTAGAAATTTCTAACTTATAACACAGTTAAGTTTATACACCATTTGCTATTAGTGAAAGAGTAACACAAACCAGGAGATAAACTCACAGGAAGGTTATATCACATAGCAAGCTGAAAAATAATTCAGCTAAGGAGCATATGGTTCTGCCTTTAGGTTACCAGAGCTCTGCCATTTACATTTTGGTTGGCTGGAAGTTGGAAGAACTGTGCATCAATTACTTAATTAGGTTACGAATTCCTAGATGTTTGGGACCAGGCTGAAGAAAGAATATTCCCTTTATTTTAGATTGGTGAATACAGTGTGCAGATTTGGGGTGGAGACAGTAAGTGGCTGCTGGTTATATGCAGGCTGTTTTTCTAAGAGTCTACTGACAAAGCAGGGGAAGGATCCCATACCATTGAGTGTAAATACCACAGATCCTAGGAGGAGTGTTCCATGGGGAATAAGTATCCCCTTAGCTTTAGTAAGAGTGATGCAGTGCCTTTTAGGGAAGGTGTTATGAATCTACAGATATTGTAGGACATGGATTGAAATAGGGAGAGATTCCTCCCAGACTTTAGAATGTTTCCTGAGGTAGCAGTTTGAAGTTTATTTGTAATGGTTTGTTATGATGGAATGTTTTTTGCTCTGCATCAAAAATGGGGAGGTTATATTCTAACTGCAATAGGACCTCTCCTTTACCTATAGCAGCCCTTGCCTGGGATCTTAGTAAGGTGAAATTCTCCTGGTCCAGAAGAGAAGAGAAGGGAATTAATTTTATTTTTTTTGTGTGTAGACAGAAGTTAAATATATTTGAAGGATGGAGTTATTTCTGTTTTGGAGGTGTTTAACTGCTTAATGTGAAGGGAATTTTTTTGGCAAGTTCCAAGAAAAGTATTTTTTGTTTTGGATAGGCTAATTAATTTGTGTTGGATTAGCCACTGCTGAAGGTAGTGTAGGTCAATTTGAAATTGGAATGTCAGAATGGGAATGGACAGACCTGCACATGAAAAAGTTATAGGTACTTACTAGGCTATTGTTCTGTGAGGATCCCTGGCCATCCAACCCCATGAAGTTTTTAGTCCCTATATTTGAAACAGGAGTAATCCAGAGACTAGCAGAGCTTTTATTTGTTGCCCCTATCCATGATTGGCAAGGATGCTAAATCAGGGTGAATTTGCAATTACCCATCCATTCATCCAAAGGATATTTTAATAATTTAAGAAGAAAACTTTGCTTTACATTGAGAGGAAAACAATTCTAAAGTAGTAGTATTCTCTGTGATACACAGCTATCCTTCCAACATGTTTTATTTATATGGTAAAGGAGAATGAGATCTTGAGTGGGTGTTTATGCCCCCACTGGACTTGTGAATGTGCTGTAGGTCTGACAGGATAGGGTCTGTTGAAGGTCTGTACAGTCACCCCTGAGTAGCCTGAATGAAACTGAGGAGGACAAGTCTTTGAGGTAGTCAGCATAGTTTTCTTGATTTAGGCCCTTGATTTTTCTTAGTAAGAAAACAAATGTTTGGACAGGCATATTGAAGGGGGCATTATACTCAGTGACTGACCTGATGAGTGCATACTTGGACCCGGACACAATGCACTTAATGAGAAGCTGTGCAATGAAAAGGACTTTCTCAAAGTACTGGACAGTTGGTGATCGAAAGTGTCATTTTCTATACAGTTTGCAAGGTCACTAACAGCTGGAACAGTTTTCAGGGGGTGTGTTATCAATGTTGTAGTACCCTTCAGCAAGGAAGGAGTCCTTTGTAACCATTATAAATTTCTTAGCATTTAGTTTTAGTCTATGGTTTTAACACCAGCTATTGGTTTGGGGAAGACCCTTCTGGAGCATCTTGGTGTCCTCTATGGAGTTTATGGTGACACCAAGTTTACAGTCATCCACAAACTTGGTCAGTCATAAACCCTCAGAAGTAGCTTTAACCTCTGAAAAGTAAATGCCAAAGAGGAGTGTCCCAAGGGCTGAACCTTGGGGTACAACACTAGTGACAGGTCTTTTGAATGAGACAGAGCAGCCTGCCCCAGTTTCTTTGACTGTATTTCTGAGCCAGTTTGCTGTCTAATAAGTTGCATGAGAATTAACATTTAGCTTTGATAGTTTATTTAAAACATCTGAGTGTGGGGTACAGATGTGGAATTTGTACTCATTTGCCCTTCTATTAGGTTTATACTAGGCTAATGACACCAAGGTATTTAAAAGCCTAGTCATGCAACTAAAGCCAGTTTTGTCCCAGAGTTCCTTGGACAAGTATATGGCAGGCTATGTTAGGTGAGGTAGTTAAGGGTTATGTAGGGGGTATATGGGTTGGGGATCAATTTACTGTCTACCTCAGTCCATCTGAGGCATGGGGGCCAGACCAGGAGTGACTTTGCAATTTGCCATCCATTGGTCAAGGTTTCTTTTGAATAGGGTTAGGGCTGAACTCTGCATCAAAAAACTCAGATTAAGTAAGTGGGATCTGCTCTAGACAAAACTGCTTTAGGTCAAGAATTTGTAGGTCACCCATGTTATTTATTAAATTCCAAAATTATCTTTTCCATACAATTACAGATGAGGCTGGTCAGACTTATAGGTTTATAATTTCCAGAGTCCCTTGATGCCCTGCCTTTGTATAAGTGGATCCATCTGCAACATTATTCATAAGAATTAACACATCCTAACAGTTTATATGGCCCGATGCCAGTTAAGTCAGCAGTTCTATATAGGGAAGACAGATCTGCATTTTAAGAGCAGACTCAGAAAACATCTTCGTAACATTAGACAGGGAAATGTGTTAGACTCACTAGCGAAGCATGTTCTTGATTCAGGCACAGAACATAGTTTTAAATTCAAGGTAGACTAGGAGATATAAAAAACATAAATCGAGAAAAGGGAGTTGTACTGGGTTCTGAACTTACAAGCAGAGAGAGGCATGGTATTAAATGGTAAGTTATCTTTAAGGCCTAACCTTAAGCACAGACTACCCTTCTGCACTAAATGATTGGTTGATTAGTTAATTGCACCTCAATGATTAATTAGAGGGCTATATATACTGTTTTTATACTGTGAAGTTTATGGCCTGATGAAGCAACTTTGCGAAAGCGCTTACCGTACTTTATTTCTTTCGTATATCCTGTAATGTTTTATTAAAAACCTCTCCATATACAGCATTGTTTCTTCTTTTTCTACATTTCCTTTGTTGGAAGTTTGGCTGGTGTGTTCCATTAGTTTTGCTCTTTATCACTTATAAATTGACCTGATAGTTAATTTAAGTTCTGCATTCTTTTAAACCTCATTCCTCCCCTGTATATTTGGTTCCCATAATTCCTATTTTTCCCCCAAGTAGTTTTCTCCTACTTTTTTCTAAAGATCTCAATTCCAGTTGTTTTATCTCTGTTACTATATTCACTACTTCTAATATAGTTGGTTTAGATTTCGATTTCCATTTTCTAGTAATTGTTTTTTTTGGCAGACATAATAGAGACAGCAAGGCCTTACCATGTCTAGGCAATTCCAATTCTGTAGTGAAGGTCAGAAAAATCATCTCCTTTGTCACACCAATATCTATCTTTTGCCCAGAACATTAAGCTTCATGTAAAACGTGTGCACATTTCCCATAAATTCATGAAATGCAACAATAAGCACTGTAAGCAAAGTATGATTTCAACGTTTCCTCAGTCCAAACTTGATTCTGATCTGCAGGTGTTAATATTATACTCTTCAAATCAAAATGGCATACAACTAAATCATATACATAGCAATGTCATAGCAGGACAACATGTGTAGTAGTCTTACATGATGGATCAGTTAAGATTTTGAAATCTTTTCTTCCCTGTTTTAGTATTTTAGTAGCACATTTGATTAGGAAGGACCACTACTCTCCTCTTAAAACATATAACTACAGTGAACATACCGATTAATGATGCACTTAAGCTTCATTTAAAACGTGTGAGCATGCAGAATACATGAAGAATCCCTCTCACTGCAAAGATTACCATTTATTATTTTTCTAAAGATTTTCTCAAATATAGTAGTTAAACTGAACAATTTGTCTGTGAGCCTCAAATGTGAAATTTAAATAAGATCATTTCAAGTTTTCAAAGGTCAATGCTTTAGAGATAATATTTAATCAATGCACTTCTATATTTAGTTGCACATTGCT
Source organism: Protopterus annectens (assembly GCF_019279795.1). Lineage (NCBI taxonomy): Eukaryota > Metazoa > Chordata > Ceratodontiformes > Protopteridae > Protopterus > Protopterus annectens. Next base: position 408,904,687 of record NC_056737.1, read on the forward strand.
ACTAAGATAAAAGAAATGAATGACAGAAAAGACATGAGAACAAAGGAAAACATATTAATGGTCTATGTAAATATGCATATATAATTCTATGTAATAATTTCATAACATGTACATTATTACTTTTACATAATCATCCCTGGGATTCACCATCGGTGTTAATATGCTAGTGTGGGTCTGCCAGTTAGCACAATGGCAGGACTCTCCAGCTCAGAAACAGGGTACAGCTGCATTGAAAAATATGTCATTATCAGCTGCTTACACCATATCTCTGAATCACTGTGCTATCAAGTCCTGTCCATGCTAGTATTATTCCTACTAGCCCCTGCATTACAGTTACATGGACACGTCAACACACACACAAACACACACACACACACACACACACACACACACACACACACACACACACACACACACACACACACACACACACACACACACACACACAAACACCTACCTGTTAACACCTACCTGTTAACACACCTACCTGTTAACACACCTACCTGTTATAGGGATATACTAGGCTAGATGCCCTTGAGGGTCATTTTAAGCCTAGTGTCAGTTTCCGTTTTTGAGCTTAAAATTACATATCCCAGTTGGTTCTAAATTAGCCTTACCAATCCAGTGGTTGATAATTATATATTACCCCTAATAAGAATAATGAGGAACACACCACTGATAATTTGAGGGAACCTATGCATGGGATAAAGCATTTATGAGCAGATTATATCCATGGAGTAAAATAAGAAGTTATGTACCTACCATAAAGTTCCATGTTAGTTGTCTTCTTTTTGCCTTCTTTCTTGCTGGATGGGTTCGGAGCCGATCCTCGGCTCCGACTCGGCCAATACTAAAGCTCGAGAGCTTATTCCACCAGTTCGAGGCTCCCCTATATCCCACAATGCTAGGCAGTAACTACTCAGATCTCGTTTGATAGCTAAAACCAAGCAGTTCTGGTCTCCATAGAATGGAGAAGAGAGAAAAGGAACCCACCTCTATATATAAACCTGTAGGTAAGCTACCACAAACATCCAAGGGAGAACAGAGGTGGTAGAACATGTGGGAAGGAAAAACCCCAATGGAAGATCCCAAAAATTCCTATCGGTCTGCCCAGACTAGGGGGAAGGAGGGGGGGACGCAAGAAAGAAGGCGAGAAGAAGACAACTAACATGGAACGTTATGGTTGGTACAGAACTTCTTAATGTTAAATTGTCAATCTCGCCTTCATTCTTGCTGGATGGGACCATGTGTCCCTAGTACTTTACCCCGGGTGGCCTATCGGAACAGACTCTTGAGAACAGTGGAACCAAAGTTGGCATGGTTTCTGGAGGCCATATCCAATTTGTAATGCAAGATAAAGGTATGAGGAGAAGCCCATGTGGCTGCTGCACAAATGGAATCTATAGGTAGCCTGTCCTGAAAAGCTACAGATGTAGCTAATGCCCTAGTTGAATGAGCTCTAGGTCTTGAAGGCAGTTTTTGATGTCTGATTTATTAGATGAAGGTAATTATTGAGGTAAGCCATCTTGAAAGGGACACTTTAGTAACTGGAAGGCCCAATTTCTCTTCCGCATAAGACAGGAAGAGCTGATCAGATTTTCTAAACTGTTTAGTCCTGTCTAAATAATATCTAAGTTGGTGATGAACATCTAGAAAATGTAACTTTTGTTCTGACCTGTTGGAATAATCAGGGAAGAAGATGGGGAGATCAATCGTCTGGTTTAGGTTTGCCTCAGAGAAAACCTTAGGCAAGAAGGACGGATTAGTCCGGAGGGACACCCTGTCTTTATGGAAAACTAAGTAAGGAGGATGACTGCAAAGAGCATGAAGTTCAGATACCCTTCTAGCTGATGTTATGGCTACTAGAAAAAGTGTTTTCCATGAAAGCAACTTAAGAGGGCATGAAGCCGCAGGTTTGAAGGGGGGGGGGAATCAAGGATGCTAGGACCAAATTCAAGTCCCACTGAGGTGGGGGATCTTTGATTGGGGGCTTGAGCAAAAAGACACCTCTTAAAAAGGCTTTGCAGAGATTATGGGACATGATACTGGAGTCAGAGACACCTACATGAAAGTTAGATATAGCAGCTAGTTGTACTCTAATGGTAGATGAGGAAGAGCCTAAATGAAAGAGCTCTGCCAGGAAGTCTAGGATAGACTGGATAGGTGCAGTGAAGGGGTCTATATTTTTTGATGCTGCCCAGAAGGAAAAATGTTTCCACTTACTATTGTAAATCCTTCTGGTAGAAGACTTGTGAGAGGTTATCAGGAAGTTACGGACCAAATGAGAGATTAAGGGAAGCCTGGCTAGGGTAGGAATCAGAGAAACCACGCTGTGAGGTTGAGAGATTGGAGGGAGTGGTGCAGCTGGCCCGACTGGTGGGTCAAAAGATCTGGCACTGGGACCAGATGCTAAGGCTGCTCCAAGAGGTAATGATGGAGGAATGGAAACCATATCTGTTGAGGCCAGTAAGGGGCAATGAGGATCATGGTGACTCTCGAGGCGCTAGCTTTCTGAATTAATTGAGAGATCAGTGGAAAGGGGGGGAAAGCATACAGAAGTCCCCGGGGCCAATCGTGGACTAGAGCATCTCTGGTGGATTGGCCTGGTAAAGGGAAGAGGGTGAAGAAGTCGTGACACTTGCTGTTTTGGGGAGTAGCAAAAAGATCGCAGCATGGTCGGCCCCATCTTTGAAAGACTTCTTCCAGCACTGATTTTTTTTTTTTTTTTTTTTTAGAGACCACTCCTGTGGCATGAGAATAGCCCTGCTCAACTTTTCCGCAATCACGTTGGACTTCCCGGGAATGTGCATTGCTATCAGAAAACTCTGAGAAGAAAATCACCCACTGCCAAAGTCTGAGTGCCTCTCAACATAAGGGGTAGGACTTGGTTCCGCCCTGTTTGTTGATGTACCACACTACGGACATGTTGTCCGTCTGAATTGCAATAGTCCCTGTTGGAAGAGAGTCCTGAAGGGCTTGCAATGCTAAAAGCTCTGCTCTCATCTCCAAGACATTTATGTGCAAGTGGCGCTCGAAAGATTGCCACATGCCCTGGACTGTCCTGCCCTGATAATGCCCCCCCCCACCTGATCAGGGAGGCATCAGTCATCACCGTGGTGATTGGGGGGGGAGGAATGAAGGGTCTGCCTTGGAGAACTTGAGGTGATGTGATCCACCAAGACAGGTGATTCTTGCATGATTGAGTTAGTAGGATGATGTGAGACATCGGGAGCTGTTGGAAGGACCATTGAGAAAACAGCATCCACTGGAGGATCCGCATGTGAAAATGAGCCAAGGGGAGAAGTGTAATAGTAGCTGCCATGAGTCCTAATACCTTCAAGACTACCCTGGCTTTGATCTTGTTGCATTGAAGTAGAAGGTAAACTTGTTTGTGGATATCTAATACTCTTTGCTCTGTTAGTCTGGCGGAAAGATGAACTGTGTCTAAGGTGGCGCCTATAAAAGGTAATAGATTGACAAGGCAGATTTTTCAAAATTTATTGAAATGCCTAGAGCTTGGCAAGTTTGGATGGTGAAGTCTCTGGATAGAAGCAGTTGATGCCTGGTGGTGGCGGTAAGGAGCAAGTCATCCAAATATGGAAACACCTGGAATCCTTGATGTCTCAAGTGAGCCGCGACCTCTGCCATACATTTGGTAAACACTCAGGGGAGCTGTAGTGAGACCAAAGGGCAGGGCTCTGAACTGGTAGTGACTGGCTCCCAGCCTGAAGCGGAGAAACCTCCTGGAGCGTCTGTGCATTTTGATATGGTAGTACGTATCCTGAAGGTCTATCGAGCACATCCAATTGTCCTGACCCAAGAAGGGTAGAATGGACTGTAGCGTGACCATCTGGAATTTTGTTTTCTTCACATACTTGTTTAGCTTGCTGAGATCCAGTATTGGTCTCCAGTCCCCTGTTTATTTTGGTACCAAAAAGAATTTGGAGTAGATTCCGGATCCTTGCTGGTCTGCTGGGACTGGTTGGATAGCTCTTTTTGACAGCAGCTTTGATATTTCTAATGCTGCTTGTTCCCTTAGACTGGGTGAAATGTCTGGAAGGGATCCTTTGGGTTGAGATGGGATGTGAATAAAGGGGATTTTGTAACCCTCGGATATGATCAACTGTACCAAGTTGTCTTGAGTGAGGGAAAGCCAGGCTTTTGGGTACAGTGATAATCTTCCCCAGACTGCCTCCGAAGGTGGACAGCCGGGCAGCTCTTCAGGGATGCTGAAAGGGTTTATCAGAGAAAGTTTCTCTGCTACCCTGGTTTTGCGGACCACCTCTGCCCCTAGGGTGGCGTCTATTATTAAAGTCAATTCCCCTCTGCCTCTAGAGGGGAATCGACTTTGTACATCAGATGAAACTCCCTGTGGTTTGTGGAACCACATTTCCCCCCCCCTCTGACCTTTGGGATAAGGCCTGGAAGGGGTAGAAAAACTGACTCCCACGGCAGAGAGAGTCTTACCTTCCTGCTCGCACCTAGTCAATGTATCCTTCAACTGAGGTCCAAACAACGTTGAGCCATCAAAGGGGGAATTGGTGAAGGATGCCTTGAAAGGGTCCGCAAAATTGCAAAGCTGCATCCAGGTGTGACGTCGTAAAGCTACACCTCTGCCTGCAGCCCTACTCGCCCCATCAGCCGCATATGAGATAAGCTGCATGGAGGAGTTGACAATCGAATTCAGGGTTGCCAACTGGGAGTTCATTTTGTCTTGGAACCCCTCAGCTGTTGGATCCTGCATGGCCTCACACCCATATCCTTGAGTAAATCCCTCTGGAGATGGGTGAAGTGACACAAGTAGTTCAGCGACCGCATGGCAAAGGTCGCGGAGGAAAACATCCGCTTACCATACCTGTCCATGGTCCTAGACTCCTTATTAGGAGGATGGACAGGTACTGAAGTATCGGCTAACTCCTTCTTAGTGGCTGCGGCCACCACCATGGCATCAACAGAGACACCTTTGGATAGGAACGGTTTCTCTTTTGGAGCAGTAATAAATTTTGACGGCCTCCTTGGGGAAGGTTCCACTGAATCAGGGGCCATCCAAGCCTTCCTTGCCACCACTTCCATGAGGGGGTCAAAGGGAGGAGACACCCAGGAGGTGGAAGGATGAGAGCCAAACGCCTCAAGGTAAACCGACTCATCCTCTGAAGGGTTAAGGGTGGGCCAGTTCCCCTTCTGTTTAAGGATTTCAAGGATGTCAGCAAGAGAGACATCCTCAGAGGGGGACCGAGGGGAACCTTCAGATTCCTCCAAGTCGGTGTCAGAGGTGATAGACTCAGGGGAGTCAATGTGCTTCCTCTTGCACTGTCTCTTCTGAGGGGGTTCTCCTACCGAATCAGGAGAGGCCTCGGAAGAGGAGGATATTCCCTCTGGGGAAACCTGAGGAGCTGGCTCTCTACGGTCTGTTACAAGGGGGTAGGAAGAAACCACTGCAGGCACTAAAGAAGGAGGAGCTGACGGAGCCGACTGTGGGGTAGACACTGGGTCTAGCACGCTCCGCATGACCTCGAAGGGCCCCAATCAGCCAAGGCCGAAGGTCCCCACTCCGAGGAGACAAGGACCCCCTCGGCACCGACAGGGACGGCTCCGAAGCCGATGTCGGAGCCGAACTCACCAGCACCGATGCTCCGAGAGGGAGAAAGGGGTCGGACAGGGGTCTGATGCCACTCGCCCCCTCGGAGCAGACGAGGGAAGCCCGGCACCAAGATCCCTCCAAGGAGGAAATTGGAGCAGACGATGGAGCCACAAGGGAAGGTATCAGCTCTGACGCACCGACAGCCACGGCTCCGACGAGCCCCGGCTCCGAACTCAAAAGAGTCGGAGGAGGAATAGAAGCAGGGATGGGAATAGCCGCTGACTGTTGAGTAGGGCTATGCAGCATTTAGGCCAGTGCCTCGGACTTGAGAAGTCTACTCACCACCCTTTGTAAGTCATGGTCGGACAGCCTGGAGGACAGAGAGGAATGAGACCTATGGCTCTGCTCCAACAGAAGAGGGGATCCCAGAGCTGAGTGGACAGAGCGGATTGAAGGGGACCTCGACCTCTTCTTTGAAGGTGGCTCTATAGATAAGACTATCTGAGCCGACTGAGTCTTAACCTCGGCTCCGGCCGGAGCTGAGGTAACTGTTTGAGACTTTGAAACATCGACTCCAGCCGGAGCCGATGTCGAAGCAGCCTTAATGCTCCCGGTAAATGGCTCTGAAGCTGGAGCAGACGGCCTGCAAGTCTTTGAAGGCTTGCCCGACACAGACTGGGTCGAGGGGCCTTCAGGCTTTAACAAGCCTCGAAGTATAAGTTTGTTTTTGCGTTCCTGCAGGACTCTAGGGCTGAATGCATGGCAAACCGCACACAAGTCCTGCAGGTGCAAAGGTCCAGGCAATAGACACAAGAAGTGTGACCGTCTGTCAGAGACATTTTCTGACAGCACGAATCACACTTCTTGAAGCCTGAGACCTTGGAGTCTTAAGACATCCTAAATAGACTGTATGTAACACAGACACACCCTTTAACCAAATGAAAAAATCCAGTCACACTGAAAAGACAGGGGAAAAAAATGGGAGTGAGCCAAAGGCCTAAAAGTTAATAGGGAATAAAAAGGGAATACAAGGGAGACCCGATTTAAACTAAAATGATACTCTATTAAAAACTAAACTAAACTAGAAAGGATAGGGGTAGAAAATTGAAGTTTTGACAAGAAAAACTCACTAACCTGCCAGAGCCAGTAGAAGAAAGCACCTCGTCAGCCAAGCGTCAAACGAGATTTGGGTAGTTACCGCCTAGTATTGTGGGATATAGGGAGCCTCGAGCCGGTGGAATAAGCTCACGAGATTTAGTATTGGCCGAGTTGGAGCCGAGGATCGGCTCCAAACCCATCCAGCAAGAATGAAGGCGAGATTGACAACTTAACATTTTATATTTCCTATCCATAGATCCAAGTTGTGGTTGAATATAGACAGGGATAACATCTGTTTTATGTGGATGGGGAATCTGTTCCAGAGAAGTGGTATCCTCGGCGAGATGAACTTGTTCCTCCAAACCATTCTGTTGATGTTGCATAAGAGATTAAGATCCCCGGGCACAGCATTTCTGATGCCATTTGACTTGTTGATATGTAGTAAATCTATCAATTTTGGGTTAGCAGAAAACTTGTATATTTGATACAGGTAATCTCTTGTTACTCTGTAGAATATGGAGAATAGTGACAGAGCTTTGAGTTGGTCCATATACAGCATATTGCTTAGGCCTTGCATCCTTTTAGTAAAAGTATCTCTGTGGACATTCCAGCTTTGTATGTGTCTGAACAGATGCATGCCAAAGGTGGCATTATCCTCAATGATTTGCCTAATGAGCGATGAGTAAAGCGGGACAATGACATCCCTACATCGAGACACAATCCTTCATTAAGCTGTGTAATAAAGGATTTTCTTATAAGAACAGACCTGTGTGGGTGAAATGTTAGGTCAATGTCCAAATAGATTCCCAAATCCCAAACAACTGATTCAACTCTTAGGGTGCAGTGTCAATGTGGTAGTTCACAAAGGATATGATAATGCATTTTTTGGCATTTAGTTTCAGTCCATGACTTTGGACGGCCATGGTGGTGCAGCAGTTAGCATTGCTGCCTCACAGCATGAGGTTCTCTGGTTCGATCCTCAGCTGGGGTGCCTTCTGTGCAGAGTCTGCATGTCCTCCCTGTAGTCGCATGGGTTTCCTCTGGATGCTCCGGTTTCCTCCCACATCCAAAAAACATGCTGTAGGTGGATTGGACACTCTAAATTGGCCCTAGGCATGAGTGTGTGCATGTGTGTCCCTTCTGTGGAAGGTCGGGTGCCGGGCTGGCACCTTGACACCATAAAACTCCACTGCCAATCATGAGCAGACAGGTGATCCACTGCGACGACCCCTAACTGGGAAAAGCTGAAAGAAGAAGTTGTTTCAGTCCATGACTTTGACACCAGTTATTTATTTGGGACAAGCCTTACTGCAAGACATTTGGGGATTTAAGGACTGCTCCTAGCACAGCCCTTTGTAAGTAGATACCAAAGAGAAAAGGTCCCACACAGAATCATGAGGGACTCCACTGGTGGCTGGTCTCTCTGTGGATATCTACAGGAAATCAAAATATGGGACACTATCTGCGAACCATTTGGCAATCCACCGTGTGACATAGGGGTTTAGTCCCAATTTATTTAACTTTTCTACTATGCCTGAGTGGGGGATTGTGTCAAAAGCTATGGCCAGGTCAAGGTATGCAGTATGTACCAATTTTTCCTTTATCCATTGCTTTGGTGACCTTTAGAAATAATTACAACACCATCACTGCTATCCATTTCCTACTTGACAATATTTAGTCAGTTATGGAAAAAGGTCTACACAGGGGTGCTACATTTCTTGATCTTACAAAATCGTTTGACAGTGTTGAGCACAAAGGTCTCAAACAAAAGCTGTCCACTTCCAGTTTCTCTGAAAGCATCTGCTGCTAGTTCAAAAATTACTCATCCAATGATACATTTATAGTCTCCTCAGGCCAAAACATGTCATCCACATCTACAATCTTAAAAGCTGCTCCTCAAAATTCAACACTAGGTCCTCTCCTCTCCTTTCTCTTATTAAGAACTTTCCCAGTCTCCTCTCATTTCTCTTAAGAACCTTCTCAGTGACCACTCAACAAGCTAATCTCCTAACATATGCAGATGATATCGTATGCACAAAAATAGACATACACTCTTCAATACCTCTTTTTATGCCTTTGGAACTGGCCGACTTGCAACCAGTTACAAGTTAATGGTAAAAAGTCCAACCTCATATTACTTGCAACCTCAAAAAAGAAAAGAACACACACACACACACACACACCATTGCTATTCTCACCACCATAAACATTCATGACTCAGTCACACAACAATGTCATCTTGGTATTCTTATTGAACACAAACTCTTCATCCTCATACAGAAGTCCAGACACAAAAGGTGGTTCAGCAACTAAAACTAGCATATATGTTTGTCCAGTCTTCCCTCTACCAATGGTAGAAGACGCATTTCAATTAATGTTCTCATTCCTAGACTAGAATATGTCTCCCAGTTTTTGCTTTTAATGCCAATTTAAGTTTTTTTACTTTACAAAAAAAAAATCAAATGTATTCATCTCTCATCTTGGTGAAAAGATCAAAGCTGCGACACAGAAAATTCAAACTGCATCACCATTAATCTTGGGGCATCATTCCTGCTCACAGTCTTGTTTTTTTAAACATTCTTATAACTCCTACTGTCCTCCACTCAAGCACAAACTACAGCTTCATTCTGCTGAATATTCTTTGCAGGAGTCACAACCTCCTATCAGTTGGCCTTGGGTGAAAATTCTCTCCAAGCTTGAACACCCCCCACCCCCATTTGGAACTCACTGAAAAGTTAAGGCTTGCTGAAACATTAACTCAATTTTAAATACAATTAAACTATCATCTTTTACAGTAATCAAGATGGAACTCCTTCGCTGAATAGGATTAATTTAATTTACACAATACATTTCTGCTCTTAGTTGCAACCCTGTACCAAGGTTATTCAAACTTTTCAAATTGATGGAAGTACTTTTCTTACAAGTAACCAATTTTCTGTTATACAGCTATTACACTACTCAAGAATTATTCCTCTGTAAAGACATAGCTCTTATTTATGCACAACTATGCAGTTTTTATGTCTTGCCTTACAAATGTGCTATAGTTTACTCGTCTTTTCTATGTTATATACATGGTTTTTTTTTACCTTTGGACCGGGACATGGCTGAAAACGGTCCTTGTATCAGTCCACTCTTCCAGTTAACAGATAAAAAAATAAATATCGCCTGTGCTTCAGGATCTGAAGTAGTTGAAGACGAAAACGTTTTGTGTGTGTTATGCGTTAATGTGGATTTGCTTTCTTATTTTCATTAAATGGAGTTAGTGCATCCAACTTGGTTTGTGGTGATACGTTTCTGGTTATTGGTTTTTATCAGTATCATCGAACCTTTGTTTGGTTATTAGGATATAGTATCTTGTCCAGTTTCCTAGGAATGCTATCAGACAATTTGTTACTGCCAAGCTTTTCCCATTACCAAATCAATCATGCAGTCATAGGGGGAATCACCCAGAAAGTAGATGGGGCAGATCAAAAAACTTCCATCACAATCTCCTTGTCTGTGAGTAGGTGGGTCAGTTGGCAAAGTATCCTCAGTGAAATTAATGCTAATATTTCTGCAAAATTTGAGGTTTATTTGGAAGGACTATTGGGGAGCACTCTGACAAAATTCTAGAGCAACCCCTGAACTCTGGGAAAGATCTTGCATATTACTTCTGCATAAAAAGGTGGGAATTCCACAGGTCTATCCAATTATCAGCCTATTGCCATTCTGTAACCTCTTTCTAAAATACTAGAAAAATGTATCCAAGCCCAAACTAAATTACTTTCTCTTTGACAATAATCTCCCACATCCCACACAGCACGGATCTTGCCCATTTCACAGGACTCTCTCAATCATTCTTAACCTTGACATTCTTAACTTTACCACTTCCATCGACCAAGGAGGAAACAAAGGCAACCACATATTAGACCTATGAAAGTCCTTTGATATCATATCTCACCATCTGCTAAATAGGCTGCCTTTCTTAGGACTAGGACCACCAGAGCTCTCCTGGTTTAACAGCTATCTCACTGGCATACAACAGCCCATGAAATTGCAAACAGACATCTCCTCCTTTCTCACTGTAGCAGTGGGCGTCTCCCCAATAGTCTGTTCTGGTCTCAGTCATTTTCAACATATTCATAAACCGCTCCACACTGCAAGCAAACAAGCTACCATTATCCAGTATATAGATGGTGATTGTAATCTGCTCTGCAAAGAATCTATTAAAACTGCAACAGATAACTCAGGAATACTGGCACAATGGCTTCATAACTCATAGCTGCTCTTAACCCCCCCCCAAAAAAAATCTAAATTAGTTGTTTTCACCCGGAGCAATTCTCTCACCAGAAGACTATTTTCAACATAACTTCTAACTGCACCAAAAATAGACTAGCTACTTGTACAAAACTTGCTTACTTTCATCCATAACAAGCAGTAAAAAATTATCTACTCACAACCCTTGTATATGATTCTTCCTTTTTTGGTAATCTGCAAGCCATTCAGTACTGTTTACTTAAGCAAAGTGACAATATGCAAACAAAATTTACTGCTAATGCTCCATTCAGAGCATACCTTCTCTCTTAGTTACTACATACAACCTAATCTACAAATCAGACAAATACTTAGCAACATAGTTAGTCATTAAAGAACCCTTCACTCCACAGACTAACCTATTACTAGTCCTAAAATCTAAACTCTCTGCTGGTTACTCCCTCTGCTCCTACTACCGCTGATAACCAACAGACAAACTAAAATAAAGTATTTCTGTACTGCAGTAGTAACAACGCATTTAACGATCATATTTCTTCTCTTTTGGTTTAATAGGTAAGACTACCTACTGTAAAAGGAGAACAACAATGAACTGAAATGCATATGTATGTTAGCAGGCTAGTGCACATAACTGCAAGAATATCCTGAACTTATGGAAAAGTACTGGAAAGAAACTTCTCGTAGTTTCTAGTATCTTAGCTCGAGGCCCTGCTTTCTTTGCAGGCACATAGCAGAACAGAAAGCTATTCTTTATTAGGACAAAATATAGATAACACGTATGAAGGGTAACTTCTTCCAGCTTGGCATTTTTCTATTGGATATAGAGTAGTGGTCTTTTGTATGAAATGCACAATTTTGTTATATTTGTATTGGATGTTAACAGTTTCATAGATGAAATTTATTATCATAAGATTTTCTATAAAATGTTCTTATTTTCTTTGTTTGGGGAGACATGACTTTTTGAGTACCGTCTCCAACATGTGTGTTTTTCTATTTGAAAAAAAAGAGTTTGTACTTTTGAACTGCCAAGAGACTAAGTGTTTAAATTTGATCTCTTATATCTTAACAGTGTAGTCATTCATTCCAGTACATCAAATACAGACTAAGAGCCTATGCGAATCAATGTAACAACTACAGAAAAGACAACCTCAATGCCGATAAGGCCAACACAGAAGAAGGCCAATACTAAGACATCAACCCCGATGCTACTTCTGGATACAAAGCTGGCTTCAAAATTTAGAGCTCAAAAGCAGACTTGTTGGTGAACAGCCCCAAAGCAATTGGTGCTAATACTGATACGGTTCACTCCATCCTGATACCTTGCAGCCTAATCTCTCCCGATACCAATGAGGCTGGTAATGATAGTGATGTGACCAATGTACTCAGATCTGAAAAACCTATTACTTTCTAAACCAATGCAGACTGTACCAGAATCCCAGCTTACTCAATCTTCCAGCGTTGGAACCAGGACTGGGGAAGGAGCATAGAAGGCAGAGGGCTGAGGTTCAGACCTGCCTCTCCTAGAGAAGGAGGGGGAATATTAGGATGCCCATGTTAATCTTTGCTTTAATAAATGCCCTAATCATGCACTCCAAAAAGTGGGGTTCCTTATAGACCTGGTCAGGTGGGACTGACATGAAGGAAGCCAGACAACATTCCATATATCGCAGCAATTCCTTCTCAAAGAACTGCCTGCAGGACAAGACAAGGAAAGTGTGTATGTGTGTGTGTGTGTGGGGGGGGGGGGGGTAAAACGCAGTTAAAAAGGCAAACAGTGTAACTGGAAACTGTAACCAGAGAAAGCACTTCTGCAATTAGATAATCTAACTTTTACAGCAAAGAAAGAAAGAAAAGAAGCCCATATCTTACAGGTGTTGAGAACTGCAATTGACACTATAACAGCAAATGAAATCTAGGAAAATGGAGAACTGCATTTTGGGAGGTAGGAAATGTTCTCAATCTGTTGGCACCTAGTAGCACACCAATCCCTTGCATTGAAGTGGACAGACTGGATAAACCAGGTTACAAATGTTAATACAGGCGTGGCAGTGCACTGCAGGTTTGGTCCTGTAGCAAAGCGGTAAACAACAGTTGTCAAGACAGACAGCAGTCCATTTATATGTTCCATCTACAAACCTGCAAGAAGTTGTACATGTGTTTAGCACATTAGCTGAATTAAAACAAAAGACAAGTGATCCAACTTTGAGGCTCATAGATGTTAAATATACAGGTAATGCTATGAGTCGCTTCATTTAAGTAGTAGGTAAACTTGGAAATAACTCTATTCCAAACAAGATATTTCTAATAAAAAATTGCCACAATCAAAAGAAATGCACAGCACCCCAGATTGAAGGGAATACGTTATCACCAACCAGCACTGCACACTTATTGCTTATTTATGGAACATGTGTGACAAACTTCTATGTTAACAGTGTTCATGTTACTAATGGCACAAAGTTCAAACAACATTACTGTAGTAATATAATCACCAGTGTCCTGATCTAATCTGGAATCTTGAAAAAACAAATTAAATAGCAATGTCATGGGATGAATGACACACAGGTCAGTAATTTTATTATTTGATTCCTGTCTATGTATTTTACAGGTTAGTTTAATGCCTTCCATTAACTATTCAGTCCCAGAATCTATACTTGTTTTTAATCACTCCAATACGACCTTGAGGGCACTAGCCAATATGGAGGGTTCCAGTTATAATGGCACTACTAAAACCAGAATGCCTAAAAGCTGACTGTCCTCAGTGTTGAAAAATAATGCCTGAAATACAAAGGGTAAAAATTAAACTGCAAGCATTTTTCCAGGAAATAAAGCTCCCCTGTGTCCTTGATTTGGGGGGAGGGGGGCAATCCACCAAACTTTATATATACCAACTTCACAGCTGCCAAACACAAAAAATAAAGAACTTTCACAAAACAAAGGACGTACTGCCACTGCATACACAGAAGCTGTACCAGCTGTGTTCAGTGGAAAGCAGCTGCCAGCATAGTAACACATCATCTGCATAAATCAGCATGATCTGTCCACTCTAACCTGTTTGCTAATGTAGTCCATCACCAGTATAAAGAGGATTAGGATCACAGCTGGACCCTGATACACATCATCTTCCACTGGCACCCATTTGAGTCAGACTAGTGTTCAGAATTGTGTTATTGGGTCCTTGGCACAGCTGCTTCCCAAAACAATAGCCCCTCAATTCAAAGTAGAGGAGGAAAAAAGAATATCTCCTTTTAAACTTAAAGATAAAAAAAATATCCATAGGAAACCGTAATGTAACAAACTGCTTGATACAGTTACTAAACTCTCACCATAAAAGAGCTTCGGCCTTAACCCTAAATTTCATATTGGTATTCATTTATGAAGCCTCAGTATTCTCATGGCTTAATAAAATAAATCAGTGCTGCCATCCCCACCATCACAACTCTATAACAGCTTGCTCCTCAGGCAGCCTCCCCTTTCATTTTTGTAGAGACTATTGGAGCCACTTATTAAGCAGTCACCATCCTCAGTAAAAAGATTAAAAAAAAACTCTCTCCTCTCTGAGCAGATGCACAAGGTGTCTATTCTCATACACATATTTAATTAAGGATGCTGGCGGTCTCAGTTTGATAGACTGCCAGGTGCTCCCAAAGTGTACGGTCAGGGGAACTTTACATGTGACTTCAAGTTTATTTTTTAACTACTGTCTACCTGCTTAGGCTGCCAGCTACCACTTCTAAAACACCATCACTGTCAACCCAAAGACAAAAGCATAAAAGGCACCGTTACCATACAGCATTCAGTTTCTCTCTTTTTTTTTTTTGTCTTGATTTGTAAACAATGCTGGTACTGAATTCATCAGTGTTTAAAATTTAAAATAAAAATGTTTAAAAATTCACATCAAGAGCAATAATGCATTCAGTTAGTTAAAGTCAAAACAATCTGGCATATTTAGACATTTCTGAATATTATGGGCCTAATTTTCAACAAGCCAACCATGTCTTTCCCCCTCCATTAAGACTTCTTTACCTTTTAAAATGCAATTCCACAACAAAGATCATAGTTTATATACTAGATGCTTTCAGATTAAGATTCTGCAGGTCTGGTCAAAATTAATTGCTTGGAACTCAGTCAGCATTATTAGCTATCCAAATTCTCAGGAGTCTGCCATGGGGGTCATCCCTCCTCCCTTTATACCTCCTGACAAAATATACCTCTGTCATTTCTCAATTTTCTCCTTAAAGATTTTGTATACTGACCTAGAACTGATCATAGAACTGATCAAGCAGCATGAAGTGTACAATCACAATACTGCCATTCATTAGATATGTACCCAAGATTATTTATTGACATTTGTTTATCGGGAAGGTCCACTAGGCTAGAGAGCCCATTTTCAGTGGAGGCCCAGGGAGAAAAGCTTGAATTACATATTAACAACCAAGGGGTTACAAAGTTTACAAGATTTCTTAAGAAACATAAATGTTAAAGAAAAATTGATGCAATATGAGCCAAATGTTAAAAATATTTAAAGTAAGGGAAAAAATGTAATTTGTCAAACCTGCTTAGTGTAACCTAAAGAAACAATGGCACTGCTTTCATGTTACTTTTCAGTTTCTAGATCAGATTATGAGTGTTGAGGAAGTACAAGAAACAGCAGTGAAGAAAATTCACGAAGACAGAAGCTTCATAGGATATAGTTAGTAGGTTGCATGCCTAGGTGCTTAAAGGAGATGTCGAGATGAATGAAAGAAGTACTGGGTTAATTCTACCGGAGTATTATGAAGTTATGGAGGTTGGATAGTTAGGAAGAAGCAGTACTAGGTGTCTAGGAAAAGGAGTTAAGTAATGGCGATGGTCTGGGTGGCGCAGTTACAAATCCAGTTAGACAGGTGATGCTTGTGTAGGACAGCTTTGAAGTTGGTGGGCTGTTATTCGGAATGGATATGTGAAAGGAGGTTGTTCTAGGATCTAGCAATGGTCCAGCTGTATAGGAGTTTACCTGCGGATAGGTTGGGTTTGTGGATTTGTAGTAGGTTTTGATTTTCAGATCAAAGTGGCCTAGGAGGAGAGTAACGAGAAAATAAGGACCTCAGTGCAGGGCAGTCTTGTGGTTTGTAAATAAGTTTGAGAGAGGTGGTAAGCTAAAGCAGTAGTAGGTAACGTGGAAATTCAAGCCACTGGAGATTTCTCAAGGCCGTATAGTGGTGGGTGGAATGACGGGAGTTAGAGGCAAATTTGGCAATCTTGTTGTAGCAGGACTCTAATTTTTGTTTCAAGGACGATTGCAGGTTGATTAGTAAGGGGGCACTATAGGTTAAAGAGGGAAGCAAATAAGAGAGGGCTAAAGCTTGTTTTGTTGACGAGGAGAGGAATGTACTGTGCCTGAAAGTAGGCCAATTATTTTATGGCTTTTTGATATGTTGCACTGGATATGTAAATCAAATTTTAGAATTTCATCTATTATGACTCCTAACAGTTTGGTACTAGCTACAATTTCAATTTCTATTGAGTTCAGTGAGAAAATGTTGAAGTCTTTTCTATTAATAGCAGTGTTCTTTTTGGGAGTAAACAACATAAGCTTAGTTTTCTTGGCATTTAAGAAGAAAGGATTTTTGTGAAGCTAGGATTCAATAGTTGAGAAGGCCGTTTGGGTCATTTGCTGTAGAATAATGGAGTTAGGTGCAGAGCAGGCTATAGCCGAGACATCTGCATACTGGACTAGAGAGGTGTGAGGTAATGCTTGTGAAGGTTATTTATGTTAAAAAGAAGGGGACATAAGACAGATCCTTGTGGGAGTCCAGTAGGTTTATGGAGGTAGGGAGAGATAGAATACTGCCATTTGACAGCATGTTGTCTATCTGAAAGATAGCTTGTAAATGAGTTAAAAAAGACTGAGAAGACAGGTCTAAGGTAAAGAGCTGAGAGAGAAGGATAGTATGGGATATGGTGTCAAATGCTTTAGAAAGATATAGGAAAAGGGCAGATGCTATATGTTTGTTTATGGTGTCCAGAAAGGATATTAGTGTAGTGGAAGTGCTGTGGCTGGGACGGAATTCATGTTGGGTGGGAAAGAGGATGTCGTTGCAGAGCAGATAGTTAACCAATTCTTTTTGGACGCATTTTTTGAGAATTTTTGATATCTGGGATAGAAGAGCTATAGGTTGGAAGTTAGAAATATCAGAGGATGTTACCACCTTTGTGGAGAGGAAGGATAATGGCTTTTTTTCCAAAGAGAGGGAACATATGATTCATGGATTGATCTGTTAATTAAAATGCTGATGGATAGACTACTGCTTCAGCAGCGACCTTAAGGAATTTGGTGGGCATGCTGTCAGCTGAGTTGTAGCAGACTAAGATTTAACAAGAGTTTTTTTATACAAGAAATAGGGATACAGGAGAGAGTAAATTCAGTTTGAGTAGGTGGTTTGTTGCAGCTGTGTGTGGTTGTGTTAGAGGGTGAGATGTTGTGAAGTAGCTGAGAAGAGGGGTAGAATGTAGGATGAAGATTAGTTGGTAGAGGAGAAGAAAAGGAGGCAGTAAGATTAGCTATAGTGTCAATAAAATATGAGAAAGTTGGTGGCTATAAGGTCAGATGGCATGCCAGGATAGGGGTTGGTTTTTGTACCTGGGTTAAGGAGATTGTTGATGGAAGACCAGAAAAGTTTGGGGTTATTTTTCCTATTTAATTGCAAGTTCCATAAGTATTGCTGTTTGTCTTTACAAATATGTTTTTTAGCAAAGTTACAAAGTTGTTTGTATTGGGTAAAGATGGAGGGATTGTCTGAATTATGCCAGTGCTTCCAAGCTTTATTCCCCTGATTTCATAATTTCTCTGATGGATTTAGATAGCCAATGAGCACGGTTGTTTTTTAAATTCTAATGGCTCAAGTTGGTGCCAAGCTTTGGAGAGGATTTAGAAAGGTATTGTTAAAGTGGGTCTATATTAGAACATCGAAGTTTCAAAACTTCAAATGTTCTAATATCAACCCCTATTCAGCGAAAGCTGAAAACATCGAACATACAGAACAGTGAATTGTTTCCTAGGGAAAAAAATTGCTGTTCCAAAACACATACACAGAACACAAGCACACCAAACAAACAGCAACCCACAAACATACACCTAAAATCTTACACCTAACCCTACACTAAGCTATACACATACCACTAACTATCCACTTACCTTAACCAAAACCCTAAGGTCCGTCACTATCACACATTCACCTCACCCGCGCCCTAACCCTAACTCACCTACCTCACCTTAAGCCTCACGTCCACACAATCGCATACTTACCTGACCCGTGCCCTAACCCTCACATCCACACAATCGCACACATACCTAATCCACACCATAACCCTAACTAACCTAACCCGCACTCAATCGCACACTTGCCTGAACCCGACCCGTAACTTTCCACCACAGCACTAAAAATACCAAAGCAACAGAAACAGACAACCAAATTCTTTCTCTACGAAAAAATTCGGTTTTCTGTTGCTCCAATATTTTCAGCTTTTGCTGAACAGGGGGTCGATATTAGAACATTCAAAGTTTTTAAACTTCGATGTTCTAATACAGACCCGTTAAAGTGAAGAAGGGCATAGTCTAGGGGGAAAGTTTTAAGCAACTCCAATTATAGCATTTTAGAATGGTATTGAATTTATGAGGGCAGAATTTTGATAAATTTTGTGTAACAATGATATTATGGGCTTTTGAAAGAAATGCACAATTGCGAATGGCATAGGCTGGGAGATGACCATGTGCCGGTGGATGGATATTTGGATGGATCTGTGACCAAAATCCAGTCTACAATTAAGCCTAAATTGGTTCTAGGGTTATAGCTAGTAGAGGAATTAATTGAGTAAAATGGAATAGATTTATGGTAATGGGAGATTGGGCAGAAAAAGTAGCAGCCCAGTCAATATTCGTATCGCCTAATATAATAGTTTCATTTTTTATTGTGTGGGAGGTCCAGGAAAGAATGTCTTCTAATACCGGAATGTTATTTCCTGGTGGAATATAAATGACTAGAATACAGAGTTTTTTTGGAACTATTGATGTCAAGAAATGCGATTAAAATTTCAGCATTATGGAAGTTTGGAATAGAATTGGGAAAGGAGGATAGGTTGAAGGAATTTGGATAAATTAAGTCAACACTACCTCCTTTTTTGTGTCGGTCTGTCCTGATTACATTATAACTAGGGGGAAGAAATTCTGAGTCATGTATGTGTGGTTTCACCCATGTTTCAGTAGCTGCTAGGATATGTGTTCTATTTTTGGGTAAGCCAGGCATGAAACTCAGGTTTTGTTACAGATGCTTTGAAAATTAATAGTAGTTAAGTGGAGGATTTTAGAGGAAGAGGGACCTGGGTTAGGGTGGAAGTTGCCTGAACGTATAAAGGAGGAAATGGACAGAATAAGTTTGTGGAAGGAATGTTTGGATTTAGAGACAGGGAAAGGGGAAAACTGTGCTAAGCAATAATGTTTGTAGTGTAAAGAATAGTTAGCTCTAAGAGTGAGAGGTTTGCTGCACAGATGAGGAGATATAACAAAGGCTAGGAGGAATGTGGGAATAGGATTGTTCATTGGGGTTTTGGGTGTGAGACTGTTAGGATACGAGTAGGAGTTGAGGAGTTGAGGAGTGTGTGCTTAATGCTGCAAGGTGAGTGAAGAATAGCAGAACTATGGTGAAGGGGAGTTGGTATTTCAGGAATGACATGAGGAAGGACACTGAAGAGGGTAATATCAGGGAGGGCGAGGTAAAGTAAAAAAGAGGAGTGGATTCAAAGGTGGATAGTGTGGCCAATAAGTAATATGATATATATAGGAGGAAGTGGGAGTGATTGTGAGAGGAAGTAGGAGTGGCGAGGACAGTATAAAACTGTAATGGAAGAGGGGGTGGGTGGGAATGGGGTTAGAGTAGGGAAACGAAGTGAGCCCAAAGTGGGGCTGCATCTGGTTTCAAGTTCTGAGGCAAAAAACAATGTGCGAAGAGCTCAGGTAAGCTCTATGTTTCTAACTAATTAACAGGATTCAGATAATATAAATCTTGCCTGACTAGATGGGAAAGAACGCAGATAAGAATAAGTAAGGGGCTATCAAGGAATTACTTCAGAGGGAAATAGCTCTTGGTTTAGTAAAAGTATTGGATATATGTCAAGTAACTGATATGGGATGAATGGGCAGCCTTGATGATGCACAGCTCAATGATTACAGACAATGGATGGCTACAAAAGATTATACAGGGACTAGCATTTAACAAATAACTGAACCGCATACATAGGTGTCCTTTAACTTGGCAGCCTGATCGATTGTGTTTGTTTTTCAGTAGGAGCTGGTGTTGCAGTAACTGTAAAAATCCAAAGAGAATGCAGGGGTTTAATACCTAAACAGAAGAAAATAGAAGTAAAGAATAAAGCAGTAAGTCCAAGTGCGGTCAATATAACCGCTCCAGCCACCCTACAGGTTGAAAGTGCAGTCAGATATAATGGCAACCAGATCTAAGAGTAGAGAGAGAGGTTGGAGACTAGAGGTTCAAAAATGTGGCAAACATACTTACAGATACCAAACTTACACTTAGTCTGTTGACTACAGGACTGTACATTTCACATTTTAATGCGCACACACACACACACACACACACACACACACACACACACACACACACACACACACACACACACACACACACACACACACACACTTCTGGTGCTAAAGGATCACAGGCTGTCAGTTCTGTCCCCATAACAGGTGCTTGTATTCATGTTCAGTACTGATAACACAGTGCAGCATTGGGGTGCTACACACATGGAGTGCCATCCCTTGGAAGAAACCTTAAATCAAAATCCTGTATTTTTGATTTGATGGCCACTTTAGGGAATAACGTTCCTTCCTTAGGGGTTATGTCTGACTACACCTGCAGCCAATAAACAGACAATTGAAAATAGTAAAAACGAACACAGGACCAGCAGGACTCGTATGGAAAACCAGCAAGCTAACGAAAAAATCTGGCATTTTTCTATAAAGTATAATGAACATGATTTCAATTTAATTTATTAAAAATACCAGTCAACTGGAACTGTATATTATAGAGAATGTAACGGCATCTAAACTGCTACCTTATCCTATCATAACAAACAGTTTCAAAGTCATTTTACTCATACCACGTCTAAGCACAATTCCACAACACTTGTATTATAAACCCAGTACATTAACCTGAGAGAAACTTGCCAGATCCTGCACATTACATCAAGCCTGTGCGTAATGCATCAAAAACCCATAAACCACTACGCTGCATAAGATGTTCTGTAGTTGTTCCACTCCAGGACAGTCAATAAATACACAAAATCTTTCTTCTCTAAATTTATACTTAGCATCACCACTAACAAGCAAACAAACAAACTAATAAATAAATAAACAACTGGTGACAAAGAAAATATGATTCATAGCAAGGCATTCTTATATTCAGAAGTCAGGTCTTAAGTGAAGACCTACGAACATCAGTTATCCTTTCTATTGGGCTCCCTTCTGAATCCTTAACTGGAATAACCTTTCATATGCTTTTTGATGTGGTTGCTGCAACAGTGGCACAGAAAGCAGATACTCCTAGCAAAACAACCACTGTGTTTACCCACTGGGTCATATCGGGACCTGTACCGGCCTTCCTAGGGATGTCATTCAACCACTACCTCTCCCACAAACTGCAAGCTACTATACCTCAGAGCTGAATCCAAATATACTGTAAATAGGAAAAATGATGCAAAATAAGTACAGACTGAAAAATAACTGGATGTAGCACTCCTGAACCCCCATCTGAGATACTTAAGTAAACATTTCTTCCTGTGTTGTTTAGTGTGCTGCTTCAAAATGCTCAGTTCAGCAAAGATGGCAAGGCTACCTCTTGTGGAGAAGACACTGGATAAATCCTATCTTGACATATAATGAAGAGGTAGCAAGTACCACTTGATAAACAGCACTAATTTGCAGTAGGACATGAGGTGTGTCCAGCCATGTATTAAATCTCTGCCTTTACGTAAAGCAACATTGAATGTCCAAACTATATACCTAGCCCTGAAATAGATTTGCATGAAAACTGTATTCCAGATACTAATATACTATTTGCATTAAACAGGAAACTCTGTTTTGGTCATGTTATCTGTGAACCTTAGGACATTAAAAAATCCCCAGTCCTTCCAAAAGCAACACTGTTCCTTCCCCGGACTTGGAAGCCACTATCAAATCATCCATATATACAAGACATTCTGGAAAATAGGAACCATATAAACAAACAGTTGGAATAGGCCTCAAATTAAGCCACATTAACAAATCTCAGAGGAATATCAATGTACAATATGAAAAGGAAATGGCTTGCATGACATTTCAGTCTTCACCACATCAAATGGCAAAAAACAAACAAAACAAAAAAAAAAAAAAAAAAGAGTGGATACTCTATAAATATCATTCAGGAATTTTAAAAATTGTCTTGAAAGATCAGACAAATACTTTGAATGATACAAAAGCAAGTTGTGACCCTTCTTCAGCTTCCCATACCACTAAGGCACTGTTCAGCTACTGTATCAGACTGGCAGCACTTGTGATGACAGTTTATAACAACTTATAATCAATTTAACTAAAGCTGAGTTATTCCAGTACTGTATTTTGTGTCTATCACCTCCACTCCTTTTTTTTTAATGGATAGCCTTGTAAATAACTAGTCCATTTGTCTGGCATCTTCCAAATCCAGTTTTCACCAATACTACCTCTTTACTAGTAACAGGAATCATTGTTCTAGTGTTATTCTTCAAAACATAAATCAAGTAAATAATATTTTTTACTTTAGACACATCACAGGGCAATTTTAGTATTAAACAGACTATCTCTAGTAAATGGAATATTAATAGATGGAACTCTGATCTGACTTCTGTAATGGGTGATAAGCAACTTATAAAAGAGAGGTACTACTCGTAAAAGTTCATTTACCTCTTACTGACAAGACATTTTGGTACTTTTAGTTGTGGATGTTGTCGATATGTTGATGGTGCAGATATATATATAAAGATTTTTTACCATATCTTAACAAAACTAAACTATTTATGGTCATGCCCACTGTAATTGAAGCTAGATCAAGGTGGTTTACATTGCTCCTTGTTCTCATTATGTTTGTTTTTATGTAGGTCTGACCATGAAAATTACCTGCTAGGATTAGGGAGCACACATATGCTATCAAAACTGCAGGCACTGCAAAGTACTTATTTAAAAAAAATTCTCTGTGAAGGTACTATGAAAACATTTCTTTTTGAGGTATTAGACCATGAAACTTGCAACTATGCAACTATATCAAAGGCTAGTACAGAAATAAGTTAGTGGCTAGAGAAACCAGATCGGATATACACCCTGGTATAAATGAAGCTATAAATATCATTTTTTGTTTTTGAAATCAAGAAGTCTGAATAAAGGAAACAATCAACATTAAATGTATGGTTTAATGTTGTCATTATATTATAGTATGCACTACTTAGTGTTTTTAATATTTATTAAAAGATATTTTTAGTCATTTTAGTTTATCACGACTGATCAGCTGACTCTATCAATGTATTTAAACAGAAATTGCATTGGGCAAGTTATTCTGATGAAGCCTGGTAATATACTAGATTAAAGCATTCAGTTTCATGAGGACTTGTCAGTGAGTGGTGTTATTCTGTTAGTTTTTGGTAACACTGCATCCGGTTATCTGTTTATTTTGTTAAAACTCCTGTCTCAAAATCTAATCTGTTTGTCTCTATCCTGGTTGATCAGCTATTCTTCCTTACCATTTGAGAATTACTGAAGGAGCCTACTGGACCAACAAAGTCTATCTAGTCATTGTCTCTTCATAATCAGGAAAAAGGGATGCACATTTCCATCAGCAAATGACTAAACCATTTTGATGGGATTCATTACACAGCACCTTCCCCACATCCTCAACTTGGCATGCTGTCAAAACTAGTACTGGTTACTCCATACTCAAAGTAATGAACAATATAAGCTACAGGAAAGGCAATAAAGAGTTAAGAATCTCCAAATTATCAAGGCAGAGTAAATTGCAAATTTCAGGGTTGCAGTGCTTGCACAATTCCATCTCCAACACTGTCCTTTACAGGAGTGAAGGAATAATTCTCCTGCTGCCTGACCATCTTACCCTCAGTGTGTATAAATACTACATTAAAAGCCACCAAGAAAATAGGTCATAGAGCTAGTTAATCAGCTAACCAGGTCAACTAACCAATCAATTGTATTATTATAATATACAATAAATTCACAAAAAAATATATAATTTTTTTTATTCTTGGTGATTTTTGCCTTAACATCTGCATCAGTCCTGCTCAGGCACTCCGTTTTCCATTCATTCCTCATCTCCTAGCTGCTTGTAGCCCACATTATCTTGTGATGAGTGCCCCCGTTCTTCAACAGGTATTAGTCTAATCGAGATACCCATTATTCTGCAAACTGGGATATGATGATGAGAGCAAAGTGGTAGTCATCCAGTCAGCAAGGTGGGTCATTTTCCCCTTTTCTACATACTAATCCTTTCGGCAGCCAAATTTCCATATTCTCCCATAATGCTATTCCAAGGGACACACACGTTTCAGTAAGCCTGCCAGATGTCATGAGTATGCAATGCACAGTTTAGTGGGCATAGATATCCTGGCCTAATTGCTGTATGCTGGATGCCCTCCATCAACCAAGAGTTAATCATGTAATGGTCTAGGCTGGCTCCTTCCCTTCAGGATGGGCAAGCCCCCCATGGACTGTTCACTCCCACCCTTACTCACCTGCTTAACCAGCAGTTGAAGTGCAAAAACATCTCATGTTCTCTGTTTTGTTGTCAGGACTTTCTATGCAGCAGAGACCACTATAATGCTGTACTTGCATTCATTTCTTAACCAATATGTCCACTAGACAGCCCAACAGTACTCTGCTACATGGTATGCAAGTGTAGGCCAAGGCAATCAGACCCAGTTGTACAGTATAAAGCTAAGAATCCTAATCCTCTGAGCCAGTAAATGAGAAATGTAGTAACAATTCTTCAGACAGAGGGCAATATTTTCAGTACACATACTAAGAGATGGAGAGTTTTGCAGTTGCAAAAAAGAAAATTAATTTGCATATACATATTATGTATAATCATATTTATCCTTAAGTTAGGTGTTAAGATAATGATGCTGAAAATCTGGGACAATAATTGTAAAAATTCTAATTATAACCTTAAATCTTGTAACATTTACATTTGTGAATAAATTCATCCAAATTTGCAACAGAAACACTTCCTTATAGCATATTGTGAATGTAACATTTGTCAATTCACTACCACAAATCAACTTTTTAAACTCTGACACTAAATTTCATATTTATTTAGGTGGTGGACAACAGGCAAAGGGAGGAAGCTTCTATCTCTGACGCCAAGGTTCTGAATCCAATCTCTACTCTAATAACAAAACGACTTGCCTGGGAGTACTAAACAGATGAAGACATGCTGTCAGCTTCTGGGGACAAGGGCAGGGCACAGAGTTAGACAACTAATCAAAACTGACCATGCAGTCAAGGAGTCAGACTTTATGCTGCCCTTTCATCCTTCTACTGCAGATGTTACCCTTCTTTGACCAAAGTCCTAACACTACTGCAGGCTGTGCATACAAAATGTCCTGATGAACCACTGGGCATGCTCCTGCTAGTGGCGTCTAGATGGAACATGAGGGCCTCCTTTCTTTATGAAGGAGGGTTAACTAGGAACCTCTTCCAAACATCGGTGTCACATAGTGCAGTCCCCAAAATTAGGCTTCTTCCCACTCAATCTACAGCCCCTACTCATGCTACACCCCTACAATACCCAGATCAGTCATCAAACCTAAGTCACTGGCACACAGGTGGAGACTTTACCCATTTCATCTGGATATTTTTATTTGTAGATTAATGTAGTGTAATATCCATTACTGAAAAATGCCTATTTTAAGTTAATGTGATGCTCCATCTGGTGCATCAGATCTAATATTTTTGATGTGTTGTATGTCGTCATTATCATTAGAAGTGGGTTTCTCAAAAAAGTAAGAGCATGATGTGCACATTCATACATCAGGTCTGAAAATGTACTTGGGCTTGCTATCTAAATATTTTGTTTAGGGCTTCAACCTCTGAGGTCACACGTTAAATATGAAAAATCATACAATACAGTGATGGTGACCATAAGGCTGTGGGATGTGCATTACACTCATGACATGTAATGGGGTTAAAAATAAATAACATGGGTCACAGTAGTTAAAAAAAAAAAACAAAAAAAAAAAAAACACACACACACACACAAGTACCCACTTCAACAACAAATCTTTGCACCAAAAACATTTCAGAGACACCTTTTTTTCAATGGTTAAGTCATACAATTGTTACAGCACAAACTCTTACAAGGTTTACTAAATGAACTAAGCTGCAAGTATAATTGTTATTTCAAAGTCTCGGATAAAGTTATCTTTTTCCATCTACCTTATTAATAAGTTGCAGCATCTATCAGTTTGGTTCACTTGCTTAACATACCTCATTTTCTTCCCTCCCCCAGCACATATGCATACAAGTAGACTGGGGGTAAAATATATTTTAATATTAGTTTTTCGTTAACGGAAATTGAATGAATATGACAGTGTTATGTCTGCACTGCATATATTCTTTCTGCACTAAATATGTCTCACTGGTCTTCTAAAGTGTTGGCATCATGTCCAACTGTATTCATTATTGCATTAATGACATCTGATATTCCTGCCTCCAGGAAGCCTGATAGGTGCTGCAAATTCCAGAGCTCTACCTTTCCCTCCTAACTTTGAACAGCTCATCTCACTTGAACTTTAGTTTAGGCATGGTTTCTCCTTGCTGCACCGAAATTGAAAGACGACATCTTTTTTATGGCCTAGCCATAAAGTAAATTAATTTATTTTTCTGAAGTTTTGCAAGTTAACCTCATGTATTCCAGTTTCCCCTGTTAGAAATTTACATACACTATTGTAACTGTTTAAATGTATACATTTTGTTCTATTCCAGTAGGGTACACTATGGATAAATTTCAAACAGCACTTCATAAAATACCTCTTCAGCACATGTCTGTAAAAACTATCTTATATGACTTCTAATACAAATCATGTCCTCCTCCTTTCGGCTGCTCCCATTAGGGGTCACCACAGCAGATCAACTGTTTCCATTCTTTCTGTCCTCTGCATCTTGCTCTGTCACACCAACCACCTGAATGAACTCTCTCACCACATCCATAAACCTTATCTTAGGCCTCCCTCTTTTCCCTTTACCTGGCAGCTTCATCCTTAGCATCTTTTTCCCAATATACTCTGCATCCCTCCTAAGCACATGTCAAAACCAATGTAATCTTGCCTCTCTGGCTTTGTCTCCAAACCTTCCAACCAGGGCTGAGCCTCTAATATACTTATTCCTAATCCTGTCAATCCTCGTCACACCCAGTGCAAATCTTAACATCTTCAACTCTGCCACATCAAGCTCAGACTCCTGCCTTTTTGTCAATGCCACTGTCTCCAACCCATATAGCATAGCTGGTCTCACTACCCTCTTGTAGACCTTCCCTTTCACTCTTACGGGTACTAGTCCCTCACAAATCACTCCTGACACTCTTTTCCACCCACTCCATCCTGCCTGTACTCTCTTCTTCACCTCTCTTCCACACTCATCATTACTCTGAACTGCTGATCCCAAGTACTTAAACTCATTCACCTTCGCCACCTCTACTCCCTGCATCCTCACCATTCCTCTATCCTCCCTCTCATTCACACACATATATTCCATCTTAGTCCTGCTGACCTTCATTCCTCTTCTCTCTACAGCATATCTCCACCTGTCCAGGGTCTCCTCCACCTGTTCCCTACTCTCACTACAGATCACAATGTCATCTGCAAACATCGTAGTCCACGGGACTCCTGTCTGATCTCGTCTGCCAAACTGTCCATCACCATTGCAAATAAGAAAGGGCTCAGAGCTGATCCTTGATGTAATACCAACTCCACCTTAAACGCATCCGTCACTCCCACCGCTGTCACACTACCCTCATACATATCCTGTACCACTCTTACATACTTCTCTAACACTCCAGACTTCCTCATACTATACCACAACTCTTCTCTAGTCACTCTGTCATATGCTTTCTCTAAAATCCACAAAGACACAATGCAACTCCTTCTGACCTTCTCTGTACTTCTCCATCAACACTCTCAGAGCAAACATCGCATCTGTAGTGCCCTTTCCTGGCATGAAACCATACTGCTGATCACTAATCATCACCTCCCTTCTTAACCTAGCATCCACTACTCTTTCCCATAACTTCATGCTGTGACTGATCAATTTAATCCCTCTGTAGTTACTACAGCTCTGCACATCACCCTTATTCTTAAAAATCGTTACCAAAACACTTTCTCCATTTCTCAGGCATCATCTCACTTTCCAAGATTTCATTAAACGATCTAGTTAAAAACTCCACTGCCATTTCACCTCCATGTTTCCACAGGTATGTCATCTGGACCAACACCCTTTCCATTCTTCATCCTCTTCATAGCTATCCTTATTTCCTCCTTGCTAATCCACTGCACTTCATGATTCACTATCCACACATCATCCAACCTTCTCTCCCTCTCATTCTCTTCATTCATCAACCCCTCAAAGTACTCTTTCCATTGGCTCAACAAACTCTCCCCGCTTGTGAGTACATTTCCCTCATTATCCTTTATCACCCTTACCTGCTGCACATCTTTACTAGCTCAGTCCCTCTGTCTAGCCAATCGGTACAGGTCCTTTTCTCCCTCCTTAGTGTCCAACCTTTTATACAACTCTTTATACGCCTTATCCTTAGCCTTTACCACCTCTCTCTCTCTCTTTGCCATGCACCTCATCTCCTTATACTCTTGCCTACTTTCTTCATCTCTTTGACAATTCCACTTCTTCGCTAACCTCTTTCTCTAATATAAATCATGTTGATATTACAAATGACATATAATCATTTACAAAATTCCAGCTAGCTGTGCTGGAAGTATTTCCTTTCATCACAACTCAAAAATTTAGAAAGTTGCTATAAAAACAGGATTGTGTTATTATTCTTTTTTTGAAGGATGTGAAGTCTGAAACTCAAATGCATGTCACTATTTAGCAATTTTAATCCCCAGTGATTTGCCAGAAAACCAAAAAATTTATGAGGAGCAGACCAAAAATATGAGGCAAAAACCTGGACAGTTGTGGTAACATCTTCAGGGTTTTCTTTCCCTGTCAGAACCAATTCATTTGTGCATAGGTCCCAGACAGTAACTGTTCCTGACAGAATCATCTTAATGGAGAAGTGACTCAGCCACAAAGCCCCAATCTGCTTCACCAGGTTCCAGGTAAGGTCAGAGAAAGGAGGATATTTAAAAGAGAGAGAGACAAAGGTAAAGAGCCTGACAAATAGGTTACCCTGCCCAATCCCAGGAAGAATGATGGGAGGGAATTAGAACTACAACACATGAATATACTCACACAAACAATTATGTTAAGTTACTAACACAACTATACTATGTTCATCACTGCAGTCGCAGCTGAGAAGACTCCCAGAGCTCAAGGATGACTGAAAAGGTTGGGAAGACAGCAGACCCTGAAGCAGAGCTACAGTAAACCCTGCCCTGGTCAAAGATGCAAAACCTAGGCTATAGTATTTGCAGAAGGTATGGACTGATATCCAGGTATGTGCTTCCAAGATGGGTTGAATATTTACATCCTTGAAGACTATAGTGGCTGCAGTGGTTCTAATGGAATGGGCCTCAACTTGGCTAGTAACAACTTTGCCATGAAAGGAATAGCAAAATACATATAAAGTTTGTCAATCACTTGTATATAGTAGTCTATTTATAGAATTTTCTCCCCAGCCTTCCACAAATGAGAGAAAGTTGACCGGACTTTATGTGTTTAGTTCTGTCCAAGTAAAATCTTAAAATTACCTGTGCACATCCAAGGAATATAACATTTTTGGTCTTATTCTGGGGATCTGGTAAAATACAAGGACATGAATGTCCTGATTTGGGGACAGTTTTGTAACCACTTTTGGCATGAAACTAGCCTTGGTTCAGAATGATCATATGACTCTGTCCATAGGGAAGTTCAAAATGATTTTTTTGCACATAGCTGGTAATTTCCTAGAAGAGGTAACAATCAACAAAATGTTAATCTTCCCAGAATGGTATTTGAGGTTTGCGGAATCCGCTGATTCAAAAAGAGGCAATGTGAGGTTTTCCAAAATCCAGCTGAGGTCTCATGATTGAATAATGTTTATTATTGGTGGTTAAGATACATTGTTTAACTGGCATCTGGGAGTATAGGGTAGATACATTTGCAGACAAGATGGAAGCGCATCTTCAGAGAGGTATTTGACAGTCCTGTCCTGTAAATATCTTACAGGTAGGCAAGTACTAGGGACGTGCTAAATTTGTGTCCTGGTCTCTAACAAGGTACCAGACAGAAAATACCCTTGTGTAAAATGTCCTAGTTTTCTTCATAATTTTCAACATTTTTTCTGAAAGCACATGCCTGAATCAGATGAGTGGTAGATCATCCAAGCTGTCCGTCATTAATTCCTCAGGACTGGGTGCAGATGGAACACTGTATTTTGGGATAAGAGGACAACATGCTGAAGCAAAATTACAGGATATATCCTTGTCAGGTTTAACAGGAAGAACCAACATTGCTTTGTCTTCCGGTGTGTCCTCCTTAATCTTCTGCAATACCCTGGGGATCAAAAGTAGAGAGGGCAAGCCACACAAAAAAATGACTTGTCCATGGAATGAGCAAAACATCCACTGTCCTGGCTCCTAGATCTGCTGCCCAGGTGCCGAATGTACTCAATTACTTGTCTGGAGAAGCAAACAGGTCTATTTCTAGACATTTCACCTCCATATCAAGCCCAGGAACACATCTGTTTAACATCCAGTCATGTGGGTATGTTAAAGTCCTGCTCAGCTTAAGCCAGTCTTTTGAAATTGAATGTAGTTCACAGTGAGGGTCACATCTGACTCCTAAAATTCTTTCCCAAGATTGCACTGCTTGCCTGAAAAGTAGTTAGAAATGGGTACCTCCCTGTTTGTCAGTGCACCATATAACTGGGATGTTTTCAATAAGGATGTTCAGGTTTATGTTGGTTCACAAAACTAATTAACCTGACAAACATGAACTAAAGACTGCGACATTTATTACAGGTAAGAAGGAGATCGGGACATTTTCTATATCCAGGAGACAAGAGGGGAAGTGCAGTGCATCAAAGCCACATGGCCTGTGATCCAGAGGGGGTTGGGCAAAAACTTATTTGGGAATCGTGGTGAGGAAGACACTTTAGAAAGCAGTGACAGATGTGATTAGAATGGGTGACAGACTCATGGTAATCAGACTCCATTATAAAGATAGTACAGTATTCGTAATCCCAGCCTATGACCCAGAGCAGGATTGCTCACAAAGAAGAATGTGAATTCAGACAACATGTACATATAGGAACAGAAAAAACTACAGTTATGTAAAATCTTACCACAAAAGTAGAGATCCTTCTCTTCACTGTTTCAGTATTCTTCACCTAAGGGATCTGCCAAGGATAGCCCAACATCCAAGCCAGTATACCAAAGTCTTTAGTTCTTAATGGTATCATACATCACACACATGTTCCCTGCCAAAGTCATAGGGCATAAAGGTGATATATGAACACACAAACTCAGAACGGAAAAAAAAAAAAAACAGGAGGAATATAATACCCTCAGGGACAAACAGGAACATGTGTATCTAGAAGGAAAAATAAAAGGGAGGAAAGTCCCTCAGCCAGGATGACCTATCAGTAAACAGAGCAAGATTCAGGACAGAGGGAAAAGGAAGGAGGGAGTGAATACTGCAACAGTGAAGAGGAAGACATATACTTAGACAACTGTACTATGTCCCTTCCATATCATTGATGCAGTATTCTTCACCTAAGGTAGGTTACAAGAGCTGAAGAGAATGTTTGGGAGGAAGAAGGCAGAGAAGACCCCTCCACAAACCCATGCAGGATGGTCCTGATAAAGCCTGCTCTGGCCCTGCAAACAACATCACTAAACATTATGAATTGGAAAGTATGAACACAGTACCAAGTAGCAGCCTCAAGGATGGAACTGGTATCCAGATCCTTGAAAAAGGCACTAGGGAAAGCAATGCCCCTAGCAGAATGTGCCTTTACAGATGAGGAAAGGCAATTGCCATGAAAGTAACAACAAAAGTAAATGGCCTTAGAATTCCAGGAGGTGGCTTCCTTAGAAACAGCCAAACCCAAAGTCCTGTGATGAAAAAAAAAGAAAAAGCTGCTCAAATTTGTGAAAAACTTTAAACGTATTTAAATAATATCCAAGCTGTCTATGCATATTCAGTGGCAGACTTCAGAAAAGAAAAAAAAGGAAGTGAGATGAATAGACTAAGGACAACTCATTGACCAGCCTGGGCATAAAAGAAGGATTAGTATGAAGAGAAATCCTGTCACTATGGAAAAATGAAATGGGATGAACAGCCATGAAAGCTTGAAGTTCAGACAACCTCTTGGCTGAGGTAAGAACGAAAAGCAGAAAAGTCTTCCAAGTACAATGTTGCAAGGAAGCTGAGGAAGAAGGCTCAAAAGCAGTCTGGGTCAAGTCTTTCAAATACAAAGCTGAGGTCCCAAGAAGGTGGAGAAGGTTTCCTGGGAGGCCTGATAAGGCTGCCTTTAAGGAACTGCCTGACCTTACACCTAGTGGCCAGAGGAGGATTCAACAGCAGGTAAGCAGAAATTTCTGACAGCTGATCTTTCAATGAAGAATACGCCAACCCAGTATGGTGCAAATCACACAAGTAAGACAGAGCCAAAGGAACCTCCACTGACAGTGGATCCTAATGTCAAGAGAGGCATCGGACAGAAAATCTTTTGTATTTGAACATATACAATATCCTGGTAGTGGGTTTCCTGGTCTCTTGCAGAACCTGAAGCATATCCTCAGAAAAGAGCTGCCAAATGGGATCAAAATCCTATCAACCACAGTGTCATTTGATGAATAGACAAGTGAGGATCGATACAAGATTCCTTGTCTTGTGTGAGAAGACCTTCCTGGGGAGATGACATGTGGCGATTGGACCCGGCCAAGTGAGAAAGAAGGGAGAAACCAATGGTGTCTGAGCCAAAAGGGAGTTACCAGCAAGATTTTAGGAGATTCCTACCTGATCTTGTGCAGAACCTGTGGTAAAGGGGGAGGGGCAAGCAAAAACATTCCCTTCCAAGGAAAAGACAGGAGATCCATTTTCCAAGACAGAGGAACTGGGACTCTGGAACAGAGTACAGGAAGTTGTCTTTTTAGAGGGAAGGCAAAAAGATCTAACCGAGGAATGCCCCACTGGTGGACAATGTTCAGGAATACATCTCTGTGAAGCATCCATCCTTGAGCTTAAGTCCTGGATCTGCCTAAGGAGTCTGCCGCTAGATTGTGCTCAGAGGGAAAGTAAACTGCCTGAAGAGTCACTTGATACTAGATAGCTAGATACCAGACCTGAAGAGATAGTCTGCACAGCAGATAGGACCATGTGCCCTGTTGTTGTTGACATAATACATCACTGTTGTATTGTCTGTGAAAACTTTGAGGGGCCCAGGACAAAAGAGACAATGAAAAGGCTTACATAGCTAGAAGCAGAACCATCATCTCCTTTATGGTGATGTGGACTGACCTCTGGTGAGGAGGCCACAGAACCGAAATCTTTAAGGGGCCATAGGAGGCACCCTACCCCCTGTCTGAGGCATCTGTAAAGACCTCCCGAGTGGGAGGTGCAGCTTAAAAAGGAAGTCCCAGGTTGAGAGAAAGTTGATGAATCCACCACTAAAGCTCAAGTTTCAGACAGTGAAAGGAAGGTATATGGATGTCCAGGGGATGGCAACGTTGAAGCCACACCAATCTGAGGTACCACTGAAGTTTTTTCATATGGATCCTGGCAAGAGGGAGTATGGGAATGGTGAAAGCTATGAACTTTAAGACCCTGAAAAATTCCATGGCTATGACAGATGCCAGAGAAAGAAGGAATTGGAAAAAGGTTATGAGAGACAGAGCCTTGGGTGGAGGTAGAGATGCCAACATAGGAAATGTCTAATGTCTGCAGCTGAAAAAATAAGATATTGGCAAAGCATCAGAACTGATTTCTGGAGTTTTATGGTGAACCCCAGATTGTGGCGTGGGCAAGTAGTAAACTTGAGATTCTGAAGAGACTTGAATAAGCAGATCATCTAGACAGGGAATAATCTGAATGCCTTGAATCCAGCAAAAAGCAAGGACAGGAGCAAGGCATTTGGTGAATATACTTGGGGCAGCAGAGAGGCCAAAAGGCAAAGCTGTAAACTGAAAAAGCAAGGAAAAGACAGAGAAATGTAAAAATTTCCAGAAAACAGAATGGATGGGAATGTGAAGGTATGCATCCTTCAGCTGGAGAGATGCCAAAAAGGTCTGCAGAAGAACAGGAAACAATGTCTGAAGGGATAACATCTGAAAGGAAGGAATCTTGAGAAAGGTGCTCAGCAAGAAAAGATCCATAATTGATCTCCATATGGCCTTCTTTCACGGGACCAAAAAACACCTTGGAGTAAAATCCCTTCCCTGCCTGGGTGGGAGCTTGAATGGTGTCCTGAGCCAAAAGTGTGAAGAACTTCTGGGAAATGAGAGAGCTTTTTCAGAGAAGATTAAGAAATGCCTGAAAAGGGAGGAAGGGACCTCAAAAACTCAAAGTATCCCTGATGGATAACGGGTAGAACCCAGGAGTCTGAAGTGATTCATAACCCATTTGGAAGAGACAGAGAAAGACAGTGCCAAGGGAAGGAGAAAGCAAATCATCAAATAGAACTAGGCTTGTCTTGAAAAGAAGACTTCTGGGATGCAGTATTCTGAGGAGACTTAGCAGGAGGCACTCGCCTAGAATCATTCTTGTCCTTGGGAGGATGGCAAGAGTGCCTAAGAACAAAGGCAGACTTGAAGGGATAGTTCCTCTGAAATTTAGGAATGGGAGAAACAAAAATATGTTTTAGCTCCTGCAAAGCTTTGTCCTTATCCTGAAGGGACTTGAAAAGATCAGCAGCAGATCCAAAATGACCCTTGTTATCCAAAGCAGCATCCAAAAGCTTGGCCTCAATTTCATCGGGCAAAGTCTAAAGATGAAGCCAACAGTAACGTCTCATAACTGAACCAAATGCAGCAGTCCTGGAAGAGGCATCAGTGGGATAATAGTTGCATTTGATGGCATGGCGGGCAACTTTAGAAGTGGAGCCCAGCAGTGAAAAATATGAAGGCTTCCCCTCAGTGTCAGGGAGGTCAGAAACCACCTTATAAACCTCAGAAAGAAGAGCCAAAACATATCTGGTTATATGAGTCTGGTATAGTTAATGGCCTTAAAAGGACAAAGTGGCAGCAGAGAACTTTCTTCACAAAAGTTTCATGGCCCTACTATCTTTAATCAGAAAGAAGGAACTTGGATGGCTTGTCAGTAGAGACTAACACTACAGAAGGGTCAGAAGAATGGGACTTATGAAGAAATTTGCACTCTTCGGGCAGTTTATAGAACCTATCTGGTTTCTTGGGTGCAGGGGCTGAGAGTCAAGAGCTACAGAAGCAGCCAAAAAGGTATTCAAAAGGGCAGCCAGAACAGGAGGAACAGCAGATGGTTTGGGAGACTCCATCTTTAGGAGCTCATAATACCATTTTTTTTTAAAAATCAGAGACATGGGAACAATCCCCCTTAAAATAGTCCATCATACTGGCAATGGTATCCTCCAAAGGAGAGCTCTTCCAAAGCGGAATCTGGACTTAAGGAATCCTCCTCTTCTGAACTGTAGTCCAGGTCCTCATCTAAGGAATCTAATTCCTTCAGCCTCTTGAGTAGCATGGAAGACCAGGTAAGAGCAGGAACAGAGACCCCATGAGGTGGCTTCAAGGCCATCAAAGCATTAAATAAACCCAGAGTGAAATCCTGACATTCACACTGGGGATCCTTCACTACAGAGGAAATAGGCTTTGCCTTTTGTTTCTTTTTTCTGCAGGATGTCCACTCGAAACATCAGACCCTGATGGGATCCTTTAATGGTTGTAGGAATCTCCTCCCTGACTATGTTCTGAGGAATCTGTCAAGGTCCATCAGAAATAATCAGCAGAGAATTCCCCTCAATGTCAGGCATAGATCTTTGAAAAGCCTCAGGGGACATGAGAGAAGCTGGGTCCATGCCAGCCTCTGATAAGGTCATGGTAAAGGTCATGGTAAAGGAATCCAAAGCAAGCATCAGACAGTCCTTTGGGCTTTCACTAGCTTTGAGAGAGACATCTCTGGGAGGCTGAACAGCAGTCAGATCAGGCCTAACTTTTTTTTGCCTTCTTCTTGAGACCGTTGTTTCTCAGGACATGAGGATTCTGCCACAGCACCCTGAACCAAAAACTTAGATGATGATTCTCCAGATATATGGGTAAAGAAAGAGATGACTACGTAGGGACTTTGCACACACACCTGGCAGACACAGTACTGTGTATGATTTTGGGAAGCACCCAAAAGATACTGATCATTATATTTTCCCTTTCTGGATAACAACAAACAACGGGGAACATGTGAGGTTATAGATTGTATCCCCAGGCAATTGTATATAGTTTCTTTTGTAAATAGTTGACTAGTTGATTATTTTATGTTTCACTATTTATGGTTCAATCTATTTGAAGATATGGAAAAAATTTTAATAAAAATGTCTTTGAGTAAAAACATCATTAACATCATCATCATCATCATCAACAACAGAAGGAAGAGATGAATCCCCAACAGGGCATTTACCTGAAAACATGGTTTGGTAACCAGCACAGCAGAAGGGTGCTCAGACCAACATTCGAAAATGGTGCT
The DNA here is from genome assembly GCF_019279795.1 of Protopterus annectens. Classification (NCBI taxonomy): domain Eukaryota; kingdom Metazoa; phylum Chordata; order Ceratodontiformes; family Protopteridae; genus Protopterus; species Protopterus annectens. Next base: position 408,941,550 of record NC_056737.1, read on the forward strand.
CAGACTGGGAGCAAAGAAGTTCTGAGTGCATACACCTGTATGTCATGTTTATGGCCATTATGACCTATGCCTTGCGCAGGGAGCACAAGTGTAACATTGGCACCTATAAGATCTAAAGGCTTTGGTATACTGTCTGGACATTAGGTTATCCTTGACAGGAAATCCCTTTGGTTAAAATACTGCAACAGTGACATGGAAGCACATCTGCAGGGACTGCTCGAGTCAACATGGACTGGGCAACAGAAAAAGGAGGAGAAGCCATTCTAAACTTCTATTTGGCAAATGGCTGGTTGCTGAGATGGTTCACCAAGAGATGGTCAAAAATCACAAAGAGAGTGGCGAACATGCAACAAGATAGATTCCCATCCAGTAAAGACAAAGAACTGGGGTAGAATCAACAATAGTACAGTCATGCTCTGTGAAATAGTTGGTCCACAACAAACCACTGGTTGCCATAAGCTGCAAGCAGTGATCATAGAAATCTCTTAAAGTCAACAGCAGCTATGCTGAAAACCTGGAGGGAAATCCTGAGACTTCAAGGACATACTCATGGCTCTAGCGCGTCATGTTAATGTGTATTCTTGTAGTGAAGCACCCTCCAAGAGGAAAAAACGCTGAGAGAAGAAGGGAGCCACTTTTGAGATTTTAAGTATTTTTTCTCTGTTTATTTGCTAAGTTTTTCTGCATAGCTGCCTAGCTTGAGCATTTTCTGGCTTGTTAAACTTGATTTCTGTATTAGTAGCTGTATTTAGAGCACAACCAAAAGCTGTTTGCTGAATTTCCTGTTTGCACTTAATTTTAAATCGTTTTTTTCTTAAAACTTGCATATTTTCTGTCCTTGACCTAGCACTCTTGTGTGGGGTCATTTACTGCACTGTTATAACTTGATATTACTTGTGAACCTCTGCTATCTCTGTAAAAAACAAAAACAAAAAAAAAAAAAATCTTGCTTTTTTCCCACTTTTCTGAGAGTTAAAAAAGTTCAGTTACAGGCTTGCTGTTCCTGAACTGTTTGAAAGTTTCTGTGAGGCCATTTTTGCTTGGGCTGAAGGAGGGTCTCTCTGTTGATCAGTGGCAGTGACTAACATTGAGCAGCTTCCCTGCCCCCCGGAGAGGTGGTTACTGACTTGAAACTGTAGTTTTATTGTCCCTTTTGGGTCTATTCCTGCTCCTTTCCAGCCCCTGCTATCAAGCACGCTTTAACGCGATTTAGCGGAGTTGCCACTAGAGCAGCATCGGGCAGCGCCGGTTAAACTCTTTCTGGCTCCAGAAAGTCTGTTCTTCAATTTTTCCCTTAGAACTGCTCTGTTAGGAACCTAAACAGTTTACACCTACACTAAAAAGTGCAGCACTTGTTCCAAATAGCTTTTTCTTCTCAAAAAGCTCAGCACTTGTCTTATAAGCATATCCCTTGTCTTATAAGCATTCTCTTTGCAGGTCAGGCACTCCTATATTATACAAATCTCTCACTAGCAAAACCCCCCAGGAGTGCCCACTTCCCTGCTAAGCCCATTACTTTTCTGTCTCCTACCAACTCATAATTCTTTCTAGCATGTCGAAGGGTCAGATGCTGGCGTCCTCTCCTGCCCAGTTGGTGAATCTGGGAATTCTGAGACAATGTTACAATTGCCTCATGTACACGGACAACCCTCTCCTCCTCCCACATAATGCTAACACTTGTGAGAGATGCAGCTATTTAGCCAGACTGGAGGCTGAGCTCTCTCAACTCAGGACTGGCAAGACCAGGCAGGAGGAGAAGGCAACTACACACACACCACAATACCAGTCTCACATAACTCAACCACACCACTGAATCAAACACAAACACACTAAAACATACTCGGAGGCTCTGAGTAAAAATTTACCTAAACAGCAGAGGCCTCCAAAGCAGACACCCAAGCAACTGCAAACTCAATACACCACACAAACAACACATAAACAACAAAATCAGTGTGCAAAGCAGTCACTGCCCTTAAGGCCAAAAAGCAACACCAAACATACTTGTCATAGGTGACTCCATAGTCAGACACACTGACGTCCCGCTCACCAGACTGAGTAAGGAGAAGGTCACAGTAAGCTGCCTGTCGGGCGCTAGAATCCGCCACATAATGCAAGCACTCAGGTCTCTCAACAGCAGGTACAAGTATGACTCAGTCATTGTCCACGCTGGTGTCAACGACCTGAGGCGTACCTCCTTGGACTACATGAAAAGAGACATTGAGGAGCTCTCTGATTATGTAGCCCAGGCAGGTATGACCCTGACCTTGAGCAGTATCCTACCTTCACCTAGAATGATGCCACAATACACAGTGATAAGATGATCAGCTTTAATAATTGGCTTAAATTCTGGTGTCATTCAAAGGGGATCCAATGTCTGTCTGCCTGGGATGACATGCTGGACAAGCCACGCTGCTTCCGCAAGGCGGCTTGCACCTGTCACCCTAGGCTTCCGGATATTGGCAAAGGCTCTTGCCACCCCATAGTGCCTTTTTAGGCAAGGCTCAAATTCTAAACCTACCACCCTAGAACACAAAAAGGAAAAAACTAAGGGTAATGCTGCTCAATGCCAGAATTCTCAATCTCAAGATGCACTTTTCGAGGCCCTTCTCAGTATGGAGAACATCGATGTCTGTGCAGTGACAGAAACCTGGTTCAAGGCCCCAGAGAGCACCCCAGCACTATCAGGTTTCACCTCATATCATGCGTTCCGGCCCCAAAATCCGGACAACACCAAGAAAGGAGGGGGGGTGTCCATATTCATAAAGGACACCCACACCTCAAGGTTGGTGGCAACCGCGATGCATCGGTGACCATCCAGGTGCAATTAACCATAGGCAAGACTGCTCTGCAATTTGTAGCATGTTACAGGCCACCCTCTCAAACTCAGGAACCTCACATGGCTTTCCTGAAAACATTGGAGGGGATAAATGTATCTCCAAACACCATCATACTAGGTGACTTCAACTACCCTAATATAGACTGGGAACACTACTCAAGCCCAAACACTCTAGCCCAAAGGTTCCTGGAGTTCATAAACTCAAATGCCATGGAACAACTAGTCACCATCCCCACAAGAGGAGAAAACATACTTGATCTCATCATCACAAACATGGGATCACAATGTTCAACACCGGAAGTATACCCCTCACTGGTGAGATCAGATCATAAACTAATCTCGCTGGAGGTCCTCATCCCGCCCCCACCTGAAATAAAAAAGACCACAGTGAAAAACTTCTCAAAAGCCGACTTCACACTTCTGAAAACTAGTGTGGTCTCCTTTAACGCCCCTGAGCCAGTGGTAAACATTACTCAAACCACTGAATCACTTACAAATGCCTTCTACCAGCACCTACAGGACTGCATGGATCAGGAAATCCCAAACAAAATTAAGACTCTTTGTACCGAAGGCAAGCGTCCAGTCTGGTGGACCCCAGCCATAAACAAACTCTACAAAAAAAAGGAGGAAGCTACTACAAGATAGAGCAAAATCATTGAAAGGTAAGACACCTTTGATCATTATAAGTAAAAAACTAAGAGCTCTCATAAAATCATCCAAGGCAAATTTTGAGAGAAAAATGTAAGGACTCAAAAGACAATCATAAGGCCTTTTTTAGCTATGTTAGAAACCTAGGAGGAAACTCCCAGATATGCTCAGAATTAGTTCAAAATGATGTGAAGATTACTGAACCTACACACATTGCCAACATACTGGCCGACAGGTTCAGTGCAAACTTCTCCCCCCCCAAAAGGAGAGATATCTATACCAGAGGCTTGTAGCCCCCCCAAACATCTCCAACGCCCAGGTGAGAACTGCTCTCTCCAAGGCAAAAACACAGCATCCATGGGACGGATGGTGTCCCCGGCTGTGTGCTCCACGGACTCAATGTGAGATTAAACCCGCAGTTAGGGCAGCTGTTTAATGTTAGCCTCACCTCAGGATACGTGCCCAAGGAGTGGTGCAGGCGACTGTGGTCCCACTTCACAAGGCGGTGCCTCCACCTATCCTGGAAATTACCGTCCCATTAGCTTGACAAGCCTTATCTGCAAAGCCATGGAGAGGATCATAATGGAACTCATAAATAAAGACATAGGGAACTTGCAGACTTTGGATCCAACCCAGTTTGGCTTTGTCAAAGGCAGATCATGCCTTTTAAACTTGGTTGACTTTTCGAGACAGTCACCAAGGCCATTGATGAGGAAAGGCAGTCCATACAGCCTACCTTGACCTGGCAAAGGCCTTCGACACAATACCCACTCAGGTATCATCGAAAAACTCATCAGCTTGAATGTAAACCCACACATCACAAGATGGGTTGCAAACTGGCTAAGTGACAGAACACACAGGGTCAGAGTTGCTGGAGCCATGTCAGACTCAAAGCCTGTCACAAGTGGTGTCCCACAGGGCTCAGTCCTGGGTCCACTCTTGTTCGGCATCTACTTTTCTGAAGTACAAGCAAGCATGGGAGGGTTATGGCTGACAAAGTTTGCAGATGACTACAAACTGGGCCATAGTCGAAAACACATCTGACACAGATATCCTTCAGAAGGGCCTCACAGAAACGGATAACTGGTGCCAGAGCCATGGCCTAAAGTTAAATGCCAAGAAATGCAGTCATACCCTTCGGGAAAAACAAGGTTACCCATAGCTACCATATAGGTGGCAATCCACTGAGCACAGAAGAAGTCATCAGGGATCTAGGGACCCAGGTTGACAGTAGCCTGTCGTTTGACACTCATGTTGCTAAAGTAGTTAGGAAAACCTTCTACATTGCCCACCTGATCATGAAGGGATTCACATCTAGATCAAGGGAGGTCATCGTCCCCTGTACTCATCACTCATTAGACCTATGATTGAGTACAATGCCCCATTCCGAGTATATCTCACCCGACACCTGCAGCAGCTGGAAAGGCCCCAAAGTTCCTCACCAAAAGGATAAAGGGTCTCAAAAATATGTCTTATGCTGCCCGACTGAAAGAACTCCAGCTCTATTCAGTCTCATACCGCTTGCTCAGAGGTGACCTGTGCCTGACATATAAGGCCATGTCAAACCCAGATTTGATGAATATGCTTCACCTCAAAAGATCTAGATCCCTCAGAACCACAAGGGCGGGAGACTTAAACCTTGACACGGTTATTAATAGAACGTGCTGGAGGGACAGATTCATCACCCAGAGACTCCCTATGCTGTGGAACAAAATGTGAGGCAAAGCACCTCGCTGGCCTTGTTCAAGAGGAATCTTGACCAATGGATGGGAGATCGCAGATATACCCCAGGGATTACTTCAGTGTCACTGCTTGACAGAGGCACAGCAAAATAATAGGCATAGTTTTCTTCAAACTAAAGGGGTGGCGAAAGCCAAATAACTATGGGCTAGGCTTATAAATGCCCTTGGGCAGATAGCCTAGTATGAACCTATGAACCTATGAAGATGAAATGGGTAGAGTTGAATGGCAGTGCCTCAAAATAGGACTACAGAGACTTCAAGGACATACTCATGGCTCTAGCACTTCATGAAGATGAAATGGGTAGAGTTGAATGGCAGTGCCTCAAAATAGGACTACAGAAAAGGTATGTGGCTGAGCCAGGTATGGCAATAAGGTACATAAGAAAAGCTGGTGGTGGAATGTAAAAGTCCAGGATTTCAGAACAGAAAGAAGGACAGCAGTAAGAGCAGGAGGCAGACAGACCAGGATAAGAAGTACTGGCTGGCTAACAAAGAAGATGAGAGTAGTTTCAAAGCAAAGAACAAAGCATCAGAGGTATTTTATCAGCTTCTGAAAAGTCACTCGGCAGAAGGCACAAAGAAACTTTATAAGGCTGAAAAGCAATGACAGAAAAATAAAGACGACAGTAATCAGGCACCTTTCATAATGAATGCCAATAGTAACCTGCTCACCAGCCAACAGAACATCAGAGCAGATGGGAGTACTTCCAGCAGCTTCAGAATGAAGAAAACTCTACAGAAGCTGCAATGCCTCAGATACAGCCTACAATGAAAGAGGAGGAGGAGCTTACCCTAGAAGAATTTGGAACAGCACTCAGGAAAATTAAGTCTGTGAAAGCAGCAGGCTCAGATGAGGTCACTGCAGATATGATCAAGATGTCGGGTGAAACAGGAAAGAAACTGGTACTCATAGTGGTATGGAGACAAAGGTGCATCTCAAATAACTGGAAAATAAGCTTCTGAGTGCCATTGTACAAGAACAAAGGGGACCTTCACAACTGCAGGCAGTACAGACGTATCAAACTCCTGTCAGACTTCATGAAAGTCCTGGAAAGGGCACCTGATGAATGAATATAAAGAGGACTAGCAGAAAGTAACATGGACAATGAGCAGTTTGGATTCAGAATAGGATGCAGCACTAACAACCCAATATTTGCATGGAAACAGATTGTTGAAAAGAAACTAGAGGTTAGGAAGGATTCCAACTGGGAATTCCTAAACTCTGAGAAAGCATATGACAAGAACCCAAGAAAGCTGATTTGGACAGTCTTTCGATGGTTCAAGGTCTCTGAAAAAATTATTAGAATTAGTGCATGCTATGTAAAAGGATCCAGTGTTTGGACTCGCAGAGAGATTCCCAGTGGGAGTGGCTATCGATCAGCATTCAGCTCCAGATCCACTGCTGTTCATATGGAAAATGGACTACATTAGTAAACGGGTCACTGGGGACAGATCAGCAAATCTGCTCTATGCAGATGATATGACATGCAAAACTGAAGACCCATGAGATGGATCTGAGTACAGATAAGACCGTGGTAATGGCACCAAATGGAATATCATAAGAAGCTGTAAATTTAAATAGAAGGGAAAATAGTGGAACAGGTTAACAGCTTCCAGAGTCTAAGAGGGGAGGCTGAGGAGAAGAGAAGTCTGAATGAGGAGACCAAAGCAAGAATCACAGGGGCTGCAGTCAACTGGCACAGATGGTCACCAGTAGTGTTTGACAGAAGAATGCTGAAGCAGCTGAAAGTAAGCTGTACACAACAGTGGTACAACCAGTTCTACTATATGGTACAGAAACATGGGCATTGAAGGCAGAGCAGTTGAAGAAGCTAGAGGTGATGGAGATGAAGTGTCAGAGATGGGTGGTACAAAACACTCTGGGACAGAAGACAAAATGAGAATATCAAAACAGAAGTCCACGTAACTCCAGTTGCAAAGGAGGTAAAGCGGACAGATTACAGTGATTTAGGCACATGTGCAGGAAAGCGAATCAGAATCTGGTGAAGATATAAGACAGACAGGAAGAAGGCAAGAGGAAATGAGGGCATCCAGCAAAGAGATGGATGGACTATATGAGAGAAGACCTGCAACAGTCAGGCTTTACTTTCAGAGAAGGCAGGAGAATGACATTGAACTGAAAGAGAAACCGACAGTTGCACAATACCTAACCCCATGTAGAAATTGAGAAAGACTGTTGAAGATGATGGTAATTCCGATTACTACCATAATCCAATACAATAAAAGGATTACCCAAGATGCACAAAGGGGTATATCCGCCTCCTCTCCGACCCATAGTTTCAGGGGATAATTGGAGTACTGAGAATGTCTCCATTTACCTAGAGAAGCAATTAAGACCACTTGTTAATACTATTCCGACCATCCTAAAAGATACTTATCAACTTCTGGAGTTTCTAGATACTCTAAATGTTGAATTGCATAGAGATAGACACCTATTAGTGACCATGGATGTCCAGAACCTATTTACCTCCATCCCGAACGACAAGGGCATTGAGTCTATTAGAGAGCTACTTCGGATTTTTCCTTCTATAGATCTAACACAGAAATATTGGTTTGTCAACTGCTTGAATTGGTATTAAGTAACAATGTGTTTTGTTTCAGAGAGCATATGTTTTTACAACTAGCAGGGGTTGCCATGGGCACCCCATGCGCAAATACATATGCAAACCTGGTAGTATACCAATGGGAGAGGGAGTTTTTATTTACTCATGACTCATTTAAGAAATGTTTGGTATACAAGCATTTTGTGGACGATGTCCTTGTCGTCTGGGATGGGAGTTTGCAGGAATTTCTTTCATTCATGAGATATCTGGAAACTACCACAAATTTTCTTAGATTCACTGTAGAAACTTCTCATGACACCGTGAGTTTTCTTGATGTGAATCTAAGTATGCAGGATGGAAGATTGATGACTTCCCTCCACAGAAAGGCCTGTTGGAAGAATGCTATACTAAGATATGATAGCATGCACCCCCGTCATATATTTAGAGGGATAGTAAAGAGTCAATTCCAGAGGCTTATGAGACTCTGCAAAGATCCTGCAAATTTAACTATGGAATTGGAAAGGATGGAAGTGATCTTTATAGACAGGGGTTATGACATTAAATTAAACAGGTTAAATCTGAGGTGTTAGGGGAAGAGTCTGATGAAGATTACACATTTCTTAACACTGGAACCATCAGGAGTTTTGGTTATAAAGCAAGGGGAACTTTTTCTGACAAAGTTAGGTTTGTCACCACCTATACGAATGATAGCACATCAATAAAGAACATTATAGTGAAGCATTGGGGTGTTCTAACTATTGATGGAAAAACAAAAGAATTGGTGGGCACTACCCCTGTGTTCATTTATAAGAATAACAAAAATTTGAAAAGAATACTGTGTACAGACCACACTATTGTTAATACAGCTATAAACTTTTCAGGTATAACACGGGAAAAAAAGAGATACCTATCCTTGCAAGAACTGCAATTATTGCAGGTATATATCAATAGAACAAGACTTTATACATCCAGAGTTAGAATTTTCTTTTAGTCCAAGGTTTTTTGCAAATTGCAATACATCAGGATTAATTTATTTAGCTGCGTGTCATACATGTCCTGCATTTTATGTAGGCATGACTAAAAGAAAATTTAAACACAGAATCTATAATCATATCTACGACATTAGAAATAGTAATCAATTAAATGCACTGGCTAAACATATTTCCATTCATAATAGCCATGGCTTTGAATTTAGAGTACTCCAAATAATACCTCAAAATCAGAGAAGGGGAGACTATATGAGTTATCTTGAACAGAAAGAACTTGAGTGGGTTTTCAGACTAAGAGCGCATTATCCACCAGGCCTCAACGCATATGTCTCATTACGATCTGTATTGAGGCTTCGTAGGTGAAGCCATGGTCATGTAGCTATTTATGCTATGTTCATATTTGTTGTAATGATGTTTTCTAAGATTTTATATTCATGCATATCCAATATATATGTTTTATTATACTGTTAACAGCATTTTGCTGATGTATATGAAATTGTTTTTCATTCATAGTTTTTAGTAATATATTGTTTTCATTAATATTTATATATACATATTTTTAGAGAGGGATTTATACTACATTATTAATATTGTCTAAGCATATAATAAGATCATGGGGGTTTTTCCGTTTTTTCTAGGAAGCTGATGCTTTAAATGTTTGATTAATTAATGGTTTGATTTAATACACAACTCTCATTGGACAGTTTGAATTAATTGGACTAATTTGTTATATTTAAATAGGATTGATTTACTTTATTTTGTGATCTGAAGAAGCATAGCAATACGCGAAAGCGCTCATCTCTGTTTTATACAATAAATATATTGGATTTTACTACTGATTCTGCTTTTCCTTGTGCTGGGGACTGCATGTGTTTCTCTTGCTTGCTAATCCCATACAATGATATGTCTTTCTTCTGAAAAATTTGTACCGTGAACCCCAAATACTGAGGTTTCCTGCAGGCACCCTCACTGTGCTGTGTCAGATGCATCGGTGGTAAGAGTCTGAGTTCCCTAGGCCACTTTGAAAGGTAGTTCCTAAGTTGAGGTACACCTGGTTTATCCACAATGAGTGTTCTGTCTGTATGCAAGGTAAAAAAAAGGACTGGATGCTTTTAACAGATGGGTGTATTGACACCACTTCTGTGGTATCATTACAGCTTCCTCATATGAAATATGGGTCCAAATGGAGAGATGATAAAATCAAGCAAATGAGAGTAGTATTGCTGGAATTGAATTCATCATCAAGTCTTGGTGAATCTCTTCACGAGGTGGACCTTTTTTCTTTTTTTCACAAAATCTCGCCAAGACAACACTTATACAGACTGTATTTTATATAGCATATATCATGTACAGAAGTAGGTTAAAAAATAAAAAACACAGCTGGGTGTACAAGTCCCAGGATAAAAACGTGCCTATTCCTAGTAAGGGCAGTGGTGCCAGAAGTACAAAAAATGACAGTGTTTAATCTTCAAGACATGGACACATACATAGAATGGGGTTAGGCCAGGCTCAGGAGGAGGATGACCCCCCTGTTGTAGAAGGAAGTACTAGCCCACAAAACTAGTAAACTGACAGGCCAAAAAAGAGCTATAAAGGTGACAAAATGGACTGCTGAGGATAAGGAAAAAATGTATAGTTACTATTATGCAATAACCCCAGAACTTCATGACAGAAGACGTACAAAAAGATTGAAAGAGAAATTAGAGGAATGAAAATACTTGAACAAGTAAAACTGTCAAAATCTTAGAATGCAAATTTGTGTTCATTCATGCAACAGATTCATGAAAAACATTATACAGACCAAGGAACCTTGGGTCATTTAGAAAAAGAAGCAACTGAAGAAGAGTGAAAATAGAAATAAAATCTAGAGATTTTTGAAAGGTATAAAAAAGAAATATGAACATGGAAAAGAAAGAGATATGATATGGTAGAAAACTTGCGCATAGGAGAAAGCAAAAATACAAAAATGCAGCCCCAATGATATTTGAAGAAAACTACAGGGAAAGGCACCCAGAATAAGATCACAAAGGGAATTGTAGAACAGAAGATTAGGAATGCAGAAGTTAAAAACATAGAATCTGAACTTATGGGTTAAAAAGTAGAAGCTGAAGTTATGGAATACCTACAAAGAATTTAGTGTAGAAAGTCTAACACAGGTTATATCACAGCATGATGGAACAAGGAGTCCCTCAAGAAAGGAGAAACAGGAGCAGGAGATATGTGAAGAAGAAATATGGACATGGGAAAGAAAAAGAGATTTAATGTGGTGCAATATTTATCCAAAGGAGAAAACAAAACTAATCAATACAAAAACAACAGCACCAAAGATATTTGAAGAGAAATACAGGCAAAGGCATTGGGATATATAAGAAAACTGAGGGGAAGTAAAAAGGAGGCTTAGTAATGCAAATTTTGAAGGTAATGTTACTCAATGCTAGAAATCTAAACCTCAAAATGTACTCTCTCGAGGCACTCCTAAAAATGGAGAACAGATATCTATGCAGTAACTGAGACCTGGTTCAAGGTACCAGACAGCACCCCTGCAATACCAGGCTAAAACTCTTACCACATTTTTTGACCACCAAACCAGGACCAAAACACTAAAGGAGGAGGAGTGTCCATATTCACCAAGGATATTCGCTAGTTGCCCAACACAATGTATCTGAAAATTCTCCAGGTGCAACTAACACTAGGTAAGACTGCAATCCAAATTGTAGCTTGCTACAGATCCCCCACCATGCCCCAAGATTCTCACTACACCTTTCTAAAAACATACTAGAAAATATTAAGATACAACCAAATACCCTAATACTGGATGATTTCAACTACCCTACCATTAACTGGGAAAACTACTTGTTCACCAACACCTTTGCCAACGGTTCTTGGAATTCATGAATTCCAATGCCCTGGATCAACTAATCCATAATCCCACCAGGGGCTCCAATATCCTAGACCTGGTCATTACCAACATGGGAAATAGATGCTCCACACCTATGGCTACCCCCTCGTTGGTCAGGTCTAACCATAAGCTAATCACCCTTAACATCCACATCCCACCCCCTATAAGGAAACCTCCATAAAAAACTTCTCCAAAGCCAACTTCATGCTACTCAAGTCAGAAGTGACTAACTTCATGACACCCATGCAGACGGGAACTGAAAGTTCGACTGCTGAATCCTACACTAAGACACTGTACAAGCAAATCCACTCATGCATGAATTGTGCCATCCCAAATAGAACCAAGATGCTCTCCTCCAAAAAAAGGAAGCCAATCTGGTTGTCTCCTGCCATAACCAAACTTTACAACAAAAGGAAGAAACTGTTGCAGAAAAGAGGAAAATCCCAGGATGCAAAAAAACTCCCTTACGAGCCTCAGTAACAAGCCAAGATCCCTCATAAAATCCTCCAAAGCTAGTTACGAAAATAAAATTGCCAAATATTCCAAAGACAACCCACAAGGCATTCTATAACTATGTCAGGAATCTAAAACAGCAATGCTCAGATCTGCTCTGAGCTACAACAGAATGGCATTAAATATATTGATCCCAAGGATATTGCCAATTTCCTGGCAGATCAATTCAGTGCCAACTTCACCCCCCTCTCACCCCCTAAATGGCCCATCTCAATACCGGACGATTGCCAAATTCCAGTAATATCTGTAGCACACGTAAAAAATGCACTCTCTAAAGCTAAGAATACAGCATCCATGGGACCAGATGACATCCCAGGCTGTGTACTACATGAACTACAAAATGAACTGGCACCTCACCTAAGTGTCATGTTTAATTATAGCCTCACCTCAGGCTTCGTGCCCACTGAGTGGCGCACAGCTACAGTTATCCCACTCCACAAGTGGGGATCCACCTTGGATCCCGGGAACTACTGCCCCATCAGTCTGATAAACCTGATCTGCAAGGTCATGGAATGTATTATCATGGAACTTATAAACAAAGACAGTGGTGACCTTCAAACACTGGACCCCACCCAGTTTGAGTTCGTGAAGGGCCGATCTAGTCTCCTGAACCTGAATGACTCCTTTGAATCAGTCTCCAGAGCCGTGGACAAGGGTAAGGAGGTTCACACAGCCTATCTGGACCTCCCAAAGGCCGTTGACACCATCCCCGACTCTGGAATCATAGATAGACTTGCTAAGCTGGGCATTAATCCTACGTCACTCTATGGGTTATCAACTGGCTTACTGACAGAACCCATACTGTAAAAGTAGCAGACTCCAAATCTAGCTCCAGACAAGTGACAAGTGGAGTAACTCAGGGTTCAGTCTTGGGACCGCTCTTGTTTGGCATCTACTTCTCTGAAGTACAGGCCAACACTAATGGACTCTGGCTAACAAATTTTGCAGATGACTGCAAACTGGGAGTCATTATTGAATCCCCAAATTATGTGGATACTCTACAAAAAGGGCCTTACAGAAACAGATGCTTGGTGCCAGAGCCATGGGCTCAAGCTCAATGCCAAGAAATGTAATGTATAGTTATTCCCTTTGGGAAAAAAATATGTACTCATGAATTACCACATAGGTGGCAGTACACTAAACACTGAAAGTGTGACAAGAGACTTAGGGACACAGGTGGACAGTGGTCTCACCTTCGATAACCACATCACCATAACAGTCAGTAAACCCTTCTATGTGGCACACCTCATCACCAAGGGTTTTTCATCCAGAAAAAAAGGAGGTCATTGTCCCACTGTACTCATCCCTCATTAGACCCATTATAGAATACAATGCCCCGTTTGGTATGTACCTCTCAAGACATCTGCAACAACTGGAAAGGCCACAGAAATACCTCACTAAAAGTATCACAGGCCTAAAGCAGATGCCCTATGCTGACCGCCTTAAAAAACTCCAGCTATACTCTGTCGCATATCATTTACTCAGAGGCAATCTCTGCTTAACATACAAGGCCATGTCAAACCCAGAGCTGTTGGACATGCTACACAAAGAAATCCCAATCCCTCAGAGCCACACGCTCCAGGGGTCTAAACCTTGTCATCACAATAAACAAAAAGTACAGTTTTGTACCTACCATAAATGTAGATGTCCGATAGGAATGCATCTGCAGTCAGTCCCACAATGGGTTGTTGTCATGTCATCAGCGCCCTTGCCGGTCGGCAAGTTCCAAGTCTGGGGGTCTGGCTCTGGTGCTGGCTTCACCCGGCGTCAGCGGTTCATGGCGGCAGTTTTTTAGGGTCGGCCGCGGCGCCGACCCTATTTCTTTTCCTTGCCCAGGTGCCCCCCCAGATGCCGGTGCCCTCTTGGATGGCTATTTGCAAGATAAATGCCAAGTTTCCAGCAAATAATAAAAAATACATAAAATAATATATATAAACAAATACACCATAATAGATCCCCAACCATAAGAGATCCCCCCAAAAATACCTAGGTTAGCAAATAGGGGGAGTACCTCAGAGGGAAGGAGGGTGGAGGTAATCCTGACTGCAGATGCATTCCTTAGGAACAAGGTACAAATGAGTAGGTATGTCCAACTTTAATGCAGTGTCTAGGAAGGATGCATCTCTGCAAAATAAAAATAGGTGAATACAAAGGAGAAGGAGAGGGAAGGAGGATGGATGTACTGTTAGGTGTAGTTAAAATCAAAAACCAAAGAGTAGCGGTAGCAAGAGCTTACCGCTGCCTAATCTATATAACGAGGTAAATTGCGTAGCCACCAAAATGCCGCCGCGGGCCAAGCCAAAGCCTCTATAATATCCTTGGTAAGGTGCTGTGCCTCCTGCAGTAAGAAAGCTGTGGTAGCCACTGTGTTTTTTATTTCCTGAGGCAGGTAGGAGTCTTCTGTTTTTCTTCTTTCCATGGTAATCATGTGCAGATTCCTATGTTTTTATTGGTCTTCCTTTTCCTGTTGTGCTGCCTGAAGTGGTTTTCCTATGCTTTTTGTTTTTTGTATGTTTTGGTCCTGTTCAGTTTGGTTTGTTTTCGTCAAGTCAGGTAAAGTATGTATTGTCTATGTCTCTCAAGGTATGGAATGTGGGGTGGGTCCCTGAAGTGTGGAGTTGGGAGAGAGAGTAGGTAGGTGGAGGTAAGTCTGGATAAGAGACTCTGGATACCATATCTTGATGGAAGATCAGGAAGGGTTGCACTGCCCATTAATGCCTGTGTAGTCAGAGAACCCTTGCTGTGAGTTATTGCAGCAGCAGGAAAGCAGTCTTCAGGGATGTGTAATTCTGCTGTTGCTGTTTGCTGGCTGATCGAAAGGGAAGTGTCAATTTTCTACAAAGTTCAAGTGACAGGCCTGTATGGAAGAGCTCTGCCAAGTACTCAGGATGTTGGCTATGTTCACCAGTGTCACATCTCTTCCCTTGGCAGTACACAAACGGAGATGGATTTTCCAAATTCCTTCTTGTTGAAGGTCTCTGGACCCTCAGGATTATGTCTTTAACCTTTGGGATAAATTGCAAATTTGGGTTAATTGCTGTTATGTAATGTTCCAGCTGCAAGAGTTTTCAGGTTCAGGTTTGGATGCAGGATGTTGTTGTTGTTCTGTGTTAATATGTGGATCAGGGATGTGTCCATATTTGTTTTCCCGAGGGCGGCTCCTCAGCAATGGACCAATGTGTTGTCTCTGCCAGTCTGGAGCAGATCAGATGATCCCGGTGATTTCTCTTTGATCAAGCACCTTGTGCATCAAAGGAAGTGAAGTAATTGGGAATGCATATAGGTTTTCAACTTCCAACTGAAGATAGAGTCCACCTTCCAAAAACAAGTGGGTGAATGCGTCCTTGTGCAGAATTTCTTTTAGCTGAGGGGGATTGAAACAAGTCTATTTAGTCTATTTATGGTAATCCCCATTCTCTTGTGATGGCTTTGAAGATGTCGGCATCAGCACATTGGTTAGGTGTAGTTCTTTGGTAGTTCTGTTAGTGTAGTAGTAGCATGTACCCTCTGACTGATCTGACCGGCCGAGCTTTTCCGAACAGCTTCTGCGCAGAAAGACTGAGAAAGACTGAGGAAAATGAAACCTCGGCCCCGAAACTTTATACCCGAAAAACGTGAGCTATGGCGTCGGGGTGAAGTGTGCCACCAGACCAATTTGTAAGGACTGCAGATGCATCCTTGAAGGACATCTATTCGCAGGCACCCAAGGGATGCATCTGAGTCTCTGTAATGGGTGTAATACTACATAACCAATCTGGGTGAGGTACTAAGAAGATTATGGTGTAGTTAAGATCCGCGCGAAAAAACAGTGGCAAAAAATGGCTCGGGATCTCTGGAGTAAGAGCAGCAGATAATGCGCTTGGCAAATGTATGCAAGGGTAGTAGCAGCCTCTAAAAGTCATGTGGAATCCACTCCTCATAAGAAAGCTGTAGTGGCAAGGCCGCAGAGCGAAAGGAGTGAGGTCTGATGTTTTCCTCTATCCTGATGGAAGATAAGGGAAGGGTTGTCCTGCCATTGTACCCTGTAATTCAGAAACCCTTCTTGCTGAAAAGTGATTGCAAGCAGGAAAGCAGTTTTCAAAGATAAGAACTGTAATTTGCTGGTTTTAATTCCTCTCAGAAACTGCCCTGAGTAGAGGATGAGAGAACTGGAGGATCCATGTTGTATTCTGCTGAAATTGCGTGATGCTGAATTCTGAGAGGAGGTAAGACAGGCCATTGTGGAAAAGTCTGCTAAAATATTCCAGGATGTAGCTATGTTTGCCAATGATACATTTTTTTTTCTTTTTGCTGCACTCCAAATGAGGTATCTTTTCCATTTTGCTGAATCAAGCAGCTAGCTGCAGTGTTTTCAAGTTTGGATGCAGGATCTTGAAGTTGTTCTTGTGTTTAGCAGAGAGGAGAATAGAGGCCAGAGGCCATGCGTGTGGGGAACATACTTCTACTCTCAGAAGTGCCTCCAATGCACTGCCAGTCTGGAGCTATCAGTATGATCCTTTGGTTGCTCTTCTCTTTAGTAGCACTTTGTGCATCAAAGGAGGTAGAGGTGGGAATGCATACATCCACAACTGTTAGTACTGGAGGAATGGCTAAGGCCCCTGCTGTGTGGCAAATGCAAAAAGGTCCTGAGCCGTTTCCTGAAATCTGAAAAATCCTGGCCCTGCCATTGAAATTGTTCCCCATATGCAAGGGAGTAGATATGTCTAAAGGAATAGTATCCTGATAAATCAGGTGCTCCCTGCTAGGCAGGAGAAATTTCAGTACAGATTCAGCCCGTGCTGTGTGAGGGCGCGGCAGCAGGGAGGAGCTTTTGGCCGGAAGAAAGAAGAACCGAGGACTTGGTTTCAGCACAGACACTGTGGGCTGGCTGTTTCGCCGAACCGGTCCGCCAGCGGCGGGCGCCTTGTGGCTCGAACGCCTGCAGCTTCGGGCTATGAGAATGAGTCTTCATTAAGCAAGTTGGACCTCCGGGAGCAAAAGAAAACAACTCCCTCAAACGTTGTCGGTTGAGTCCTGTTGGCGGAAGCAGGAAAATGGCGTCGGCTGATGCCTTTACCCACAATTGACTCCCAGACTTTGGAATCCCGCCGACCTG
Source organism: Protopterus annectens (assembly GCF_019279795.1). Lineage (NCBI taxonomy): Eukaryota > Metazoa > Chordata > Ceratodontiformes > Protopteridae > Protopterus > Protopterus annectens. The sequence continues at coordinate 408,958,836 of NC_056737.1, forward strand.
CCTGGCTGCCTGAGGCAGGACAACCCATTTGTTAGGACTGCAGATGCATCCTTGATACTGGAGGGATAGGGATAGGTTCCTGACCCAGAGACTCCCCAGACTCTGGAATAGGCTGTCCATACATGTCAAGCAGAGCGCCTCTTTGGCCCTCTTCAAAAGGAACCTTGATGATTGGATGGGAGCAAGGAAATTCACCCCGGGGATCACATCAGTCACCCTGCTAGACAGGGGTCTAGGGAAGTAAATAGTGTGGGAAGAAATAGCTAGGGAATTGTTATGGCTAGGCTTGTAGAGGCCCTAGGGCCGATAGCCTAGTACCAACCTATGAACCTACGAAGTAAGAAATGGAAAATGAGCTTATGGATTACCTAAGAAGTGAAGGATTTGGTGTAGAAAATCTAACTCTGATAAAACCACTTTAGGATAGAATAATGAATCCCCAAATTAAGGAGAAAACAGTGGAGCAGGAAATATCTGATCAGCTGCCAAGCGAAGACACCTTGGAGCCTTCAGTAGGAAACTAGTATACAGTGAAAGTTCAGCTGGAGTTGCACAACAAGGAAAGGAAGAGAAAACCTTGGCAAATGTGATGCAGTCAATGTTGTGGAGTTATAGGACAGTGGGTTTCCATATGAAAGATGGATGACAGGATGAAACTGAAGAGAACATGGCATATGGAGATTCACTGGAACTTTCTGTAGAATGCCAGTGGGAAATGGAGAACAAAGAATGTGCCCTCATTTCAGAAGAAAATTATCTAAGGAAAGAGTTGCTTGATTTAATAGATATAGATACATATTAAGATTAATGAAAGAAATAGGCTACACAAAACTCAAGACACAAAAATGTTGGAAGTTTTATAAAACAAATGAACACAGTATCAGGACTGTTCATAGAAATTCATGTGCTATAACAAAACTAAACAGGCATTAATTTAGCTGCATAGTAATATAAACAGATAAAGTCTTACCACAAAAACACAGGGCAGTAAGGGAAAGGAAAGGGGGAGATCAAATGCCATCACAAAAGTGTCAAATAGAGAAAGTATAAAGCACTTAAGACATGAAGTGTCACTGTTAGAAGAGCCTAGAATAGGGAACAGATCAGCAAATTTGATAAAAGCTACGTGCAGTGTCAAAACAGATGAGGATCTATCTCATACCTCTCAAGCTGTAAGAACCAGACATCTGGACAAAGGCACAAATAATGGGGGGGGGGACAAAGGCCTAAAAATAGGGACACTTTTTAAATATTGCTCTTACAAACTTAGAAAGTAGATAGAACAACAGGTTATGCATTAGCACAAAATTCTCTAAAGGATAAGAAGTCTGAAACTCAAATGTGTGCCATTATTTCCTGACTTCAGTCCTCAATGATTTGCCAGGAAACCACAATGTTATGGGAAACAGACCAAATATAGGACTCAAAATTGGGATATTCTGTTAAAACCTGTAGAGTTGAGAGGGACGTCTATCGTACACAACTGCAAATAATAAATTAAAGATATCGGCAAAAGCAGAAAAAACTTAGAAGATATGCAGATAAATATAAAGGAAAAATACAAAATAAACAATGTATTAATGACCCAAAAGAGTTTTGTTGAGAACTGAGAGGCAGAAGGAATAGAAATACCACCAAAAAAGTAAAAAATAGACCCATTTAGGAGAATATGAAGATCCCGTGAGCCTGTGGAACATGAAGATAGTGAATGGGTAAAAGTAAAGGAAAGAACAAGAAAGTTCAAATGTACAGGAGAGGAAATGGGATGAAGTAACAGCCAGAGAAATTGAAACAAAATTAAGAAATGCTCTTAATTGAAAAATATCAGGACCAGATGCAGTACCTAACTTCTAGCTAAAACTATTAACATCTTTACATGATGGATTTAGCCATGAGTAACGGCTATTTATATCGGTACCCCAAACATATGCCAATCTGGATAACAAGAAAAACAATACTCCTTCTCAAGAGTGAACCTGAAAGCTATCGGAAAAACTATAGACCAATAACGTGCCTTCCGATGACATATAAACTATACTGTGGAATAGATGCAGACAGAATTTCTAGTCATTCAGAAGAAAACTCAAATCACAGTAATAGAACATGCTAATAAAGAAAGTCATATTGAACAAAGGACAATTTGTTGTTAAAGTCATAATGGAGAAATGTAAAAAGGGGAAGAATCCAAGCATGGCATGGATAGACTACAAAAAAGGATTTGACAGTATCCCACATTCATGGATAAAAATGTGTTTAAAATTGTATAAGATACACCCTGCAATGATAAATTACATTACAGTGACTATGACACAGTGGCAAACCATTTTGCATTTAAGCCATGAAAGAAGGACAAATTATTATTCCAGGGATAACAATTCAAAGGGGGATATTCCAGGGTGACTGCCACTGCTGCTCGCGTGTCTTGTCTTTAACCCATTAAGATGTTTACTTAACAGATCATGGTTACAATTTGGCTCCCAGAAAACAACAAAGTGTAAAGACTTATCTTCTTTTTGTGAATGATTCAAAACTGTATAGTTCAACAGATGAGGAACTGAAAGCACAACTAGAAGTGGCTAAAACTTTCTCATATGATATAAGAATGTCATTTGGTCTTGATAAATGCGCAAAAGCAACCTTTAAAGCAGGAAAGCTGCATCACCAAGAAAATATTAGTCTGGGACAGGAATGCAATACAAAATAACTTGTGCAAGAGGGAGTGTATAAATATTTGGGAATTGATGAAGTATCAACAATAAAACATGAATAAATGCAAATAAAACTTTGTAAGGAATATTTTAGAAGACTAAAATGAATACAAAAAACAGGTCTGACACCTAGGAACAAAGTCCAAGCTATAAACCAATTTGCTCTTCCTGTCCTAACGTACAGTTTTGGAGTGATTGACTGGCCCCAAAAGGTGTTGGACAGGAAAACAAGAAAAACACATCATTATCATCAAATGATTTATAAAAATCAATGTATACCAAGATTACATATTCCCAGTTATAGAGGAGGTACGGGAATAAAAGAAAGCCGTTTTACTGACTACATGGTTTTCCCTTTCCCCTCCACTCTTTTAAACACCGCTTCTGCTGGGAAATTAAGCCATCCTTTGGTGGGGTAGTTTCTACTATATTTTATAGTCTGCAAATAAACGGCAGCTGTTACAGCTATGTGCTTTTCCCTTTCCCCTTCTAATCTTTTAAACATGTTATCTGTTGAGGATGCAAAGAGAAGATTGTTGTCTAGTGGTACACTTGGGAGCCCCAATTTTCACATGATTACCAGGGCCTGGGTCCTTAGCTGGGCATGTTCATAGGTAGGTACTGGGCTATCTGCCCGAAGGCATATATTAGCCCAACCACATTGTGCGGTATTTACTGCCCCTTTGGTTAATTCTCTAGGCCCTTGATCTAGCAGATAGTACCCTTGGCCCCTATCTAGTAGAGCTGTTGGTATGATCCCGGATGTGAACTTTGTTACCCATCCACTCGTCAAGGTTCCTCTTGAAGAGTGATAGTGAGGGGCTCTGTCTTATGTAGATTGGGACCTTGTTCCATAGCAAGGGAAGTCTTTGCGAAGGAAATCTATCCCACCAGCATGTTCTATTCATTGTTGTGCTGAGGTTTATATCCCTAGAGCATGTAGGTCAAGAAGATTTGGTTTTGCTAAGATGGAGCATGTTCAGCAGTTCTGGGTTGGACATGGCTCTGTATGTTAGACAGAGATCGCCTCTGAGAAGGCGGTATGCAACAGAGAAAAGCCTTTATTTTTTCAACTATGATGCATAGGGCAACTATTTGAGGCCAGTAATCCTCTTAGTGAAGTACCTCTGTGGTCTCTCCAGCTGTTTGAGATGCCTGGCCAGGTACATTCTAATCGGTGCATTGTACTCAATAATGGGTCTGATGAGGGAAGAGTAGAGGGGCATCACTACATCCTTAGATCTTGATGCAAACCCTTTCCTGATCAGATGGGTCACATAGAAGGATTTTCTAACCACCTTGGTAACACGGTTATCAAAGGAATGCTAACTATCTACTTGGGTCCCTAGATCCCTCATTACTTCTTCAGATTTCAGGGGGTTACCTCCTATGTGGTAGCTCGCGGGTACTCTGTTTTTTCCAGAGGGGATTACTATGTCTCTAGATCACCATCCCTGTAGCTGATGTCATGCAAGGTGCATTCAGTGCATCCATTGCCATACTTCATGGAGCACTTGGCCACCTGAGTACTGGGGTTGTACAGCTCAACAATATCCCCTTTTTGGGTCTTAGTCCTTAATTCCCTCTGCCTTACACCTCAGCTGAGCTAACAGAGACTTCTGAAACGTCAGTATTTGAGTTTGCAGTTAGTGGCCCTGAAGGTCAGTCCCCTCCCACCACAAATTAGATAAACACCCTTCTCTCCCCGTCACATAGAAAGGGGTTCCTGGAAGGAGATGAAGAGGCCTCCTTTTTGAAATTCAGAGACATCCTAGCTCGACCATCTAAAGATTTTTGGTCGGACTTCCTTAAGGAATCAGACACGGAATCTTTTGCCACTCATACAATGATAACCACATTTTCCAGTACTTCCAAGACCATAGGTACAGCAAGTGTCTAAGCTCAGGTAAGGTTATAAAATCCAAGATATTTTTGGTGGAGAAGTACAATAGGATGTCATCAGTGTCAGACTCAAAGCATAAAGACATCTGTTATTTATATGCCAGTTTATCCCCCCCGGCACACCATTACTTCTTCCCCTTTTTGCAGAAGTCTCTGACACCTCAGAAAGGTCAAAGAAAGGTAACTTGGATTTTTAAAAAAAAAAAAAAAAACTCATGAAATGCTCTGCCAGCTGCAAAAGGTCCTCGGAAGTAACTTGGTTACAGGACCAGGATGAGGTACCACTCAGGTTCACCTGTGACTAGCTTGATGTAATCTCTTTTAGCTTGAATGCCTTGGCCTTAGCCATCTTAGAGGCCTATGGTCATGGATGGATGCCTGATCCCTCTATCATTTCTACAATAACCTCTTTTTAGACAAGTAGCATTGAGATACTGCACACTTCTCTGACAAGGATATAGACATATATCTCTGGGGGTATCAGGGAGGTCTAGGGACCCATCAAATGTACCATGGATTTGGCCTGCAAGGACATGCCAGTAGTCAAAAATGTGGCATCTTCCAAAGGGATTCATGCCTGTGGCTTCGGTGTCAATGGACTCCAAGTAAGGGGATTGCAAATGCACCTCTCCAGTCCTGCCTCATTCACCTCTGAAAACCCTGCAACACATAAGTTGTTTCCATTCACCTCTTCCACAAGAGTATATGATTCAAAAAGCAGCTAGCAAAGGCCTTGGGACCTATTATATGGATTCTTTTGAGCAAATCAGTCCCCAAAGAGATTCCACATAATTACAGATTGTTCTCCAGTTGAATAGGCTCATACTCTCCTATTAAGAACACTTTTATAACCTATCATTCCAAAAAACACTTTAGTTCGTTTTGAAAGCTCTCTGCTTTATTGGCCTGTAACTGGTCACCTCTGAAGCAACTCAAAACTGGATGAAGCAGTTTCTTACTTAAAATTCCTACAAATCATAGATCTCCATGCCCCCCTTCGCTCTTCCCGAGTTAGGACCAAAACAGCCCCATGGCTCACAAAAGAAACCACGGAAAAAATGCTCCTACAGAACAAAATATGGGCCAGATGGAGAGCCTCTAAGAGCTCTGCAGACCACCTATACTTTAAACAGCTAAGAAATGCAACTAAAAATGACATTATCTTAGACCAGAAAAACTATTATTTCCACCTTCAACAATCACACCCAAAAAACCCTCAAAAGTTTTGGTCAGGCATTAATAAACTTCTCCAACCAGGACATACCAAAACTCCAGCCCCATCTTTAGTTCCCCATAATAACTCTTTGCAAATAGTGGATGCCTTTAATAATTACTTCACAGAAACTATACAAACTCTTGCAAAGACAATATCTCCCATTTCCCCCAGCACTTTACAAAACATAAACAGTTCAGTGCCTTCCTTCTATATACAACCTGTGCCAACATCCTTTATCTGCAAACTCCTTCAAAAACTCAAACCTTGCACCCCTTCTGCTGACCACCTGCCAGCAGAATACCTTCAAATAGCTTCCAAAGTCATAGCATATCCCATATCCATCCTTATAAACCGAACAATCATAGAAGGTAACTGTCCATATGGAAAGTCTCCCATATAATCCCCTTACATAAAGTAGGCAAATCCACTGATATCTCCAACTTCCGACCAATTGCGTTACTCTCTCCATTGGCCAAAATAATGGAAAAACGTATTCACCATCAACTACTTCAACACCTGCTCCACAATAATTTACTTGCCAACTGTCAGCACGGCTTTAGGCCCTTTCATAGTACAACTACCGCCCTTCTATCTTTTACTGACTGTATAAACAAGAATAGAAATAATAACTTTCTATCTTCTGCACTATTCATTGACCTATCAAAAGCCTTTGATATGGTTAACCACAACTTACTAATCAATGTGCTAAAAGCTCAATCTCTTGACCCACAAGCAATACTTTGGTTTACATCCTATCTAAAAAATAGACAACAAGCAGTGCTCTGGGACAATAATCCCTCCACACCCCTTCCCGTAAACAATGAAGTCCCTCAAGGCTCTATCCTAGGCCCTCTTCTATTTTCCATTTTTATTAATGATCTAAATACTGTTGTTCCTCAAGCCACATGCATACAATATGCCGATGATTCTACTTTAATCTGTACTGCTAAGTCATCAATCTCTCTTCAGACCCTTACTCAAACAGTATTTAACACTGTTGAAAATTGGTTCACCCATCATTGCCTCCTCCTAATCCCTAAAAAAACAAAATGGTTACTTTTTGCTCCCACCCAAAAGTCACCAGAGTTCCACTTCACAATTACCTCTAACAATGGAACTACTATTTCCACTGACATGACCACACGTCTACTGGGCATAACCATAGATAATAACCTCAGCTGGGCATAACCATAGATAATAACCTCAGCTACGATGATCATATCAACAATACTATACAGACTGTCAATAAAAAACTATGCTCCCTGTATAGAATCAAACCCTTCCTCACACCACTAGCTAGAACCTCATTGTCCAGACTCACCTAACTTCTACCCTATTCTATGCTTCTGCCATATACATCAATCTATCAAAACACAATCTAAGCAAGCTTGAAACTAGCTATAATAACATAGCTAGATTTGTCACTGCCACCCCCTTCAGAACCCACCACTGTCACAACCTTAAACAACTCGGATGGTCAGAACTATAAAACCATCTACTGTTTAATCAACTGGTTATCTCACATAATATTCTTCATCACCCAAATAATACCCCAGTCCTCTCTAACCTGATCTCCCCATATAGAAATCTTGCAACACTTCGCTCAGCAAATAAGCTATTAATCTCCAATATTAAATCTAACGATAAAGCTGGGGACTCACTTTTTACTAACATTGTGGGTAAAATCTGGAATAAGCTTCCTAGCACACTCACATCTCTCTCATCCACACCACTCTTCAAGAAACATCTCAAAGAACATCTGAAAATTCATTGGCTTTGTCCCTGTTCTAAACCTGACTAAATCCTACTATTTCCCCCTTAATGCTTTTCTTTCTATACCCCTTCCTTCTGGCCTTTGTCCCCTCTACAGCTTTAATCAATAGAATCTAAGTTTATTCTAGCCCTTGTGTTTTTCTTTCTTCTGCTTTTCTCTCTTTCTCTGATCTACAAATCATTACTTTAGAATTCTGAGTGTTCTTGTACTCGATTGTATTTCTAACCTTTGCATAGACTGTGAAATATTATTCATAGGCACAATTTTTACTTTTATATTGTATTTTAAACTTTGCATAAACTGCGAGCTATTATTCATTGAAACAACTTTTATTCTCTCAAAATATTTTTAATCTCTTTGTATTTGAATTTAGTCATTTTTAATTATTGTAATTTTTTTGTAATTTACTAATGCTTGGAGCTCATCTCCCTGGGCCTCTACTGAAAATGGACATGTATCCAGCTAGACTAGCCCAGCCAACAAATGTAAAATAAATAAAAATAAATATCACACAACATAGACAACTATCAATGTCATGCTCCAGGTTTAGACAAAAGAAATATGAATGGAACTCCTTTAGCTGGATTTGCTTCATGCACTCAAGTGTGTTTACTAACTTTTCCAAATTCATTACCAGACATCCATAATCAGTAGTAATGCAGATAAACATTGTCAGACTGACAAAACTTGTACGAGCATGGACTTTTTAAATTCCAGCAAAAATAAATTGAAGATGATATAAGAGGGGCATCTGCTGATGTCATCAGTGTCCTGATCACCGAGTGGGATACAGATAGCTGAAGCTAGGAGGAGGAGGAGGAAGGTATACCTCGGTGAAATCAGCCAGGCCAGCAGGTTTCCCAGGCATCAAAGAAAGTGAATGTTACAAAGAAAATCTAGTAAGTTCTAGGATTTCCTAAATAATTTCAGACTCCATTCTCTACCAGAATTTTATTTGGTCATTGGACATGTGCCTTGGTTCTTTGGGTTATAAACTACCTTCTCTACTCTAATCAAGCAGTGTGCTCCTGCATGGTCCTGTCTTAGGACAGATGCATACTGACTCCATACCTCTCAACCTGTTAGAGCAAGAAATCTGGACAAAGCTGTAAACAAAAGTGGGACAAAGGCCCAAAAATACGGAAAATTTTTAAATATTGCTCTTACAAACTTAGAAAGTTGATAGTATAAAAGGTTTTGCATTAGCATGAATTTTCTGAAGGGTATGAATTCTGAAATTCAAATGATCTTTCATTATTTTCTAACTTTAGTCTTTAATGATTTTCTATTAATTTGCCAGAAAAACACAATTTTATGAAAAACGGATGAGAAATAGGAGGCAAAAATCTGGACATTCTGCAAAAATCTGTACAGTTGAGAGGTATGACGGACTCCAGAAGCTAAAGCCATTTAGATTGTGGTAGGCTCTGTATCAACTATGTAGCAGCTTATATGACATTTCTGATTTATATGGGCATAGTGGAGTCAACTCTATCAATACCACTATTTTTCACTTAGTAAAGGAAAAGGAACTTGTGTAACTTTTTAACCACTTTTATCAACCCTGTGTTATTAAAGCAGTCACAAAGTCATCTACTTCAATGTGTTAGATCAAATGACAAATATTTTATACTGCAGTTGTGTGTATGTATGCATGTTTGAGACAGGCTGAAACAGTGGAAGACATACTCCCCACCAGTTTCCAATTTTGCCTCATATTTTGCCCTCTCCCTCAAAAGTTTTGATATCTTTGGTAATCACCAAGGATTACAGCCAATCAATAATGCCAGGCATTAACATTTCACCTTAGTTATAATTCATAAAACAAAAAAAATGAACAAGCTCATGAACCAGTTATGATTCATATAGCAAAAATAAAGCATAGTGATAAGCTCATGAATCAGCTTAGTAATATATAAACATAGAACAAAAACAAAAGTGTTCAAGTGATAATAGGTTCATAGGTAGGTACTATGTTATTGGCCCAAGGGCCTAAGTAAGCATAGCCAACAAGGTTCCCTGGCTTAAGCTATACCAAAGAAAATTATTTTCCTGTGCCCCTGTCTAGCAGAGCCACAGAAGTGATCCCCAGGGTGCATGTCCGATTTCCCATCCACTCAAGATCTTTCTTGAAGAGTACTAATGCGGAACTTTGCTTGACATAGATGGGTAGCTTGTTCCAGAGTATGGGAAGTCTCTGGGAAACAAATCTATCCCTCCAGCATGTCCTGTTTATTGTGGTGACAAGGTTTAGGACCCTAGAGCGTGTAGCTCGGAGGGATTGGGATTTATTTAGGTGCAGCATGTCCAACAGCTCTGGGTTTGACATAGCTTTAATATGTTGGGCAGACATCACCTCGAAGCAGGCGATATGCTATGGAGGAAAGCTGGAGTTTTTTTTAGACGATCAGTGTAGGGCATCTGATTTAGGCCAGTAATCCTCTTTGTGAGGTACTTCTGTGGCCTTTCCAGCTGCTGCAGGTGTCTTGTGAGGTACATTCCAAAAGGGGAGTTGTACTCTATAATGGGTCTAATGAGTATTGAGTAGAGGGGAACAATGACCTCTTTTTTCCTGGATGAGAACCCTTTTGTGATGAGGTGTGCCACGTGGAAGGATTTTCTGACTAATGTGGTGATGTGATTATCAATGGAGACACTACTGTCCACCTGGGTCCCAAGGTCTCTTATCACACATTCGGTGTTAAGTAGACTGCCGCCTATGTGGTAGTTCATGGGTACAGAGTTTTTACCAAAGGGGATGACAATGCACTTTTTGGCATTGAGCTTGAGGTCATGGCTCTGACACCGGGCATCTGTCTCAGTGAGGCCCTTCTGTAGGATTTCCACATCATTTGGCTCCCCACCTAAGCACCCTTTTCTATCATAGCCTCTCACATCAGGCTTTGTGCCCGCTGAGTGGCGCACAGCAACAGTTATATCTGCAGATAATTTGTTGTGTCAAGCTTTTTAGATGATATGCATGATTCAGAAAAAATGCATGTTGATGCAAAGTCTATTATTCTATTAATTTTAAGTGCATTACAGTCTTCTCCTTTTGGCTGCTGCTGTTAGGGATCGCCACAGCGGAACATTGGTCTGCAGAATGAGTGGCAGCAGAGTTTTACTGTGTCGAGTTGCCATCCCGGCACCCAACCTTCCTCAAAAGGCAGACAAATGCTCACACTCACAGCTAGGGACAATTTTAGTGTGCCCAATCCACCTGCAGCATGTCTTGATAAAGTGCGAGTAAACCAGAGCACCCAGGAGAAACCCATACGAACACAGGGAAGGCATGCAAACTGCACAGAAGGCACCCTGACCAAGAATTGAACCAGAGAACCTCTTGCTGTGAGGGTGACACCACCGTGCCACCCTTTTAAGTGCATTACAGTAATATTTAAAATATATAAAAATTGTCCCTGATTTTGAGCCTTTGTCCTACATTATTTTCAGTGTTGTTTCCAATGTTTGGGCAAAGAAATTGAGAGCTATGAGGAAAGACAAGGGAGAAAAGGAGAACTTCACATAGTGGTTTTAGGGAACAAAACTTACATAAACATGCATTTTGAAGTACAGACTCCATATGCATGTGTAACCAGAATTCCATGGTGCAATACATATGCAATAAACAATACATAACTTGGTACACGATCAAATACACAATAAGCAGTGTTGGACAGGGCATATTTTTCAACAAAATCTCCATTTTGTTTGTGTTCATTCTAAGAATGAAAAAAAAACAAAACTTCTGCATAAGTAGCCCATTTTCTAAACTCAGCGCTACCCTTGATGTGCCAGCAGTAGGCAATACCTACCATTACAAACTGGCTAGGAGGCTTTTTGCACATCTTCCTTTTTCCTCCAATTTCTCTAAATCCCTACTTTTCCTTCTCACTCCAGCCCACTTTTTCACTATTTTCCCTTATTATACCACCTTTCCTTCCAACTACATCGTTACATATTTTAATGTTTGATAAACTAAATATCACAGTTACAGATCCTTGTATTAATCTCGTTTCCTTAGAATTCTGAGTGATAGACCATTATTCTATGTTGTTTCTACTCCTAATGTAGTCTTTCATTACTCCTCTACATATTAGACTGTTATTGTATATTGTCTCTACTTTTATAGAAGTGTTCTCCTTAGAACTCAGTGTATTAGATCATTATTACATGTATTTTCATTCTCCTCAGGTCTCTGCTGAAAATGGGCTTTTCTTACCTAAATGGACTCACCAAATAAACAAAAATTAATAACATAAGTAATTTCCGATGACTCAAAGGTTCTAACAGGGCTAATATGCATGAAGGCATGTAAAAGGTAAAGCATTCTTTTTTTTTTTTTTGTGATGAATGCAACTTCTTCTGCAGAGTCATTGCAGAAGACCTGGAAGGGCAGTGTTGTGGAAAGTTTGAGAAGCGAGAGGACTGGTCAAAGACATGGTAAAGTTGTTTTGAGGTTAGAAAATATAAACATGTACATGTCAAAAGCAAAATGATAGAAATGAGTACAGTATGGGTAGAGCAACAGCATTAACGCCAGAGGAAAGGAATTTGGTGTGAGAAGGCAATGGCTATCAAATGGCCTAAAAGCTATACAGGCAAGGTGAAAGTACACCATGGAAGATTGGTAAAATACAGAGATGCATAGGAAAGGAAATCATAACAGGAAAAATAAATTACAATCTCTCTGTACATGCAGCGTTTATGACTCCCATCTGGAACATCATGTGCAGTTTTGCAGGCTTCATTTTTTTAATTTATTTACTTGTATGTTTATATTTGTTTACTGGTGTAGTACTCTGTTAACTGACCACTTATTGGTACATCTCAAGTAAATGCAATCCTAGATAAGAAATAAATACTCACATACAGTGCATACTCACAGATATAATACCTAAAACAGTATTGTAGTAAAAGCATGTGAAATATGCCTGACATAATGCATTAGAGGCATTTGGCCCTAGGCACATCCTACAAGCAGTAAATTATATACAGTTTACAGAAACAGAGTTGAGTCCGAAGACAGAAAATGGATAAGAAGGTGACAGAGGAGTTGTTAGTAGTGGAACACTGTGGTTAAGTGACGTGGCCTACAAGAACATGATTTGTTGCTGAGATATACTTTGAAATGTGCTCTGAATTCAGGGTATGGATACATCTGTTAGATAAAGAAAGTGGGGATTCCTACAGTTTTAGAGCTAGAACAGAGAATGAATGACCTGTGTAATAAAGTCTGTGTGTGGGAGGTCTGTAAGACAGGTGTTTGGGAGAGACTTCTGAGACTGCATGAAATAGATTTTGTGGAGAGTTTAGCTGCAAAAGGCAGAAATGTGTGCGGCTGCTGAAGTCTGAAGGGAAATGATCCTAAAAGTAGGTCAGCTGTATGTTTGATAGGTATCTAGTTAACTTTAGAAAGTGTGATGCACTGGTGCTCATGTGAGAAGGAATTTGTTGTAAAACAACATTTGGCTTTTAATGAATTGCACAGTGGATGAGTTTTTCTTAGAGGCAAAATCAGTGATTGAAAGGTCATATTCAGACTCTGCCTATTCCTGGAGCTGTTAGACAAGGGGAGATTTACCTGGCCCAGAAAAGCTGGGAGTTATTTTTCCCTATTTTCTCTGTTTGGGTTTAGAATTTGAGGGTTTGGTTGAACCAGAACCTAAGATACTTAAAGGATGTTGCTACTTCAGCTGGAGTGCAGCTAAGATATTTGATGTCAAGAGGTTTTGGTGATTTTGCAAGTTTGTGAGGGGTTACAGAGAGTGCACTTTTAGTTTTAGAAGGGTTAAATAGTAGTTTAGGTTTAATTAGCCAAGTACTGAGGGAAGACAAGTCTGTTTCAAGATGGGTTTAACTTAACAAATCAGAGGGGATGGAGCTAAATATAACCATACCAAATTGTTCAAAGTCATACTGACAAATAAGACAGGTGCTATCAGGACAGCAAACAGTATGCAGTGCTGTCCATGGTACTACTGAAAGAGACCAGAACATCCTATATAGTGGCTTCTCCCATTTACAGGAACCTATGCACTATTCATACTACACGTACCAAAATCAGCAGAGAGAGTTTGGCATCCCAGGCTAAGCAAGAGTGCTATAGCTCATTTGTCCCTGCCCAAACAGGCCTCAAGAAGCTTCATCAGCCCATTTATTGACCAGCATAAAGTACCATATAGTAGTAGAGAGTGGGCCAGCTAGCAGGTCCTGAGGAATGGCATCTGCCTGGAACTGCTTCCACTCAGTGGCACCCTTGAACTCGACAGTGATGCCCATCACGTCAGGGGAGTAAGTACATCTCCATACACAAACAGTGATTCCCTAGGTTGCTCTGTGCACTCTTATGCAAATGGTTAACACTCTGTGCACCCACTAGGAGTGATCCATGTGGTAAGCCAGAGCTCTCTTCCTCCCCAATCAGGATATGTGAGACAGCACTGGCCACTCACTCCCATCATTCCCAGCCTGTCCCCTCCAGCACCTGCACTGCTAATCAATCACTGGTTATTTGAGTTGCAGTCAGAGCATCATCTCTCTCTGCAACACACGGGGGTAGAAAGATAGCATAGATCATGTTAAAAAAGGAAAAGCTGTGGAAGGATACAAGGCAGCTCAAGTGAATCCACATGGTCAGTGGCCAGTAGCATTTAAGCAACAAGGCAGAGAACAACAAGAATATTACAAGCTACAAAGCAGAACAGGGAAGCAAGATGAGTAGTAGTTGTGTATTATGAGAAGAATGGTGGGTGACATTTGCACTCTTACAAGGCAACTCCAAAGTGCAATTAAACATTTTCAAACTTTCCCACATTACTGAAGTAAAAAAGGCATTAGCCCACTTCTCTCCAGCCTATATTACAACTAAGTACGATATACTGCTTGTAGCAAAGTAGCTGGATCACTTCAGCTCCATCTCTAGCATGGATCTTCTTCTAATGTTTTCCACTTAGTTTTTTTCAGACAGATATGGAACTGGTCACTGTACTTACTTGTAATGACTTCATGCCAACTGCTTGGCGAGTACTCACCATACGTATATTTAAAAATCAAACTAACCTCCCATCTGAGGAGTTAAAAATTGTCTGGTTTTAGTCAGCTTTAAAGTATTAAGGTGTCCACCAGGATTAATTGGGATTACTGTTACAAGCACAGTATAGAGAATCTACTGACCCCGACTGCATAATTAAAGATGTTAGAGATAAGAGGGCTGGGGAGCAGGGGCTTCAGTACAAATTCAAAGGGTACTCAGCAAAATTATAGGGGCTGTGGTGACCACAATGACAGAATTCAGGATACTCAGGAGTATTACATTTTATAACCACAAGCACCCTAGCACAAACACAAATAAATATGTTAATGAGCTTCATCCTCTGGTCTGAAGTTTGATTCCCTTAGTCTCCATTTGCCTATTGTACAACTTAAAACAAGTCATTTAACCAGAGAGTGCTCCAGGGTTGCCCCAGAGGTTTTATTTGGTTGGCAAATGAATAAAAAAAAAGGCAAAACAATCAGATTAAATCAACGGTCAATATTCCCTAAATCAGAATGACTGAATCATCAGCTTTCAAACAGGAATAAATTACCAGGGCCAGCACAGTCAACACTAATCAGTTAGGGGGTCCACAGTAAAGTTAATATACATTGAGTGCAGATGTATAGGTAGATAGATGGATGGACATATACACATGCATACATACACATATACACAGACATGGACACAGATAGGCACGGACATACACACACACACACATACCTATTCATGCAAAGGGAGCCTTGCATACAGTCCTCTGATAAAATGCAGAGAACACAAGGGAGAGAAATATATTTTCATCTCCACAGCTATCAGTCAAGACAAACTGGGAATATAGTATGTATACCATGGTTTATGAACAGAGCAACACAAAGTCATAAAATACCAGGATCTGCATGCAGAAATGAGGGCAATGTAGGAGGAGGATACCCAATGGATCTTATAAAAAAAATTTAGAGAATCATACTTGGATACGTTACCGATACATATAATGCCATATGACTTGCAGGAGTCAATAATGGGCACATTGCAGGTGCTGCAAAGAGCACTTCTGGCTAACGTCAAAGACTGAAACAAGACTAATTTTATGAACTTTAATCATAGTTTGACTTAGGAAAGTGGTCCCTTCCTGTCATGGTATTGGAAACCCAAAAGACTTGGGGGAAATTAAAAAAGGAATATAAAAGCAGTTTGCCATCAGATGATGAGACCAAAGTTAACCCAGTTTATATTAAATGGGTGCAGTGTAACTTTTTACTACCTTAAATCCTGCTAAATTCTACATCTTCACTATAACTGCTCTATTTCTGTTCTATGTATTCCTAAATCTCAAATTATCTCAACATGTTTTCTTTAGGTTCATAGGTTTATATGCAGGTACTAGGCTATCATCCCAAGGGCCAATGTAAGCCTAGCCAACAAGGTTCCCTGGCTTACATCACCCAAGAAAGTTATTTTCCTGTGCCACTGTCGAGCAGAGATACAGAAGTGATCCCTGGGGTGTATTTCCTATTTCCCATCCACTCATCAAGATTCTTCTTGAAGAGTGCTAATGAAGAACTTTGCTTAACATAGATGGGTAGCCTGTTCCAGAGTATGGGAAGTCTCTGGGACAGGAATCTATCCCTCCCAGCATGTCCTGTTTATTGTGGTGACAAGGTTTAGGTCCCTAGAACGTGCTGCAGATGTCTTGTGAGGTACATTCCAAAAGGGGCATTGTACTCAAAAATGGGTCTAATGAGTGTCAAGTAGAGGGGAATAATGACCTTTTTTTCCCCTGGATGAGAACCCTTTTATGATGAAGTGTCCCACGTAGAAGGACTTCTTGACTACTGTGGCGATGTGACTATCAAAGGAAAGGCTACTGTCCACCTGGGTCCCAAGGTCTTTTATCACACATTCGGTGTTAAGTAGACTGCTGTCTATGTAGTAGTTCATGGGTACAGAGTTTTTACGAAAGGGGATGACAATGCACTGAGCTTGAGGCCGTGGCTCTGACACCAGGCATCTGTCTCAGTGAGGCTCTTCTGTAGGATTTCCACATCATTTGGCGACTCTACTATGGTTCCTAGTTTGCAGTAATCTGTGAATTTCATTAGCCAGAAGCCTTCTGTGTTAGCCTGTACTTCAGAGAAGTAGATACCAAATTGGAGAGGTCCCAGGACTGAACCATGTGGGTACTCCACTTGTCACTGGTTTGAGGTCAGATTTGGAGTGTGCAAGTTTTACTGTGTGGGTTCTCTCAGTGAGCCAGTTGGCAACCCATCTTGTGATGTAGGGATTTATACCTAGTTTAGTTATAATTCCAGAATGGGGGATGGTGTCGAAAGCCTTGGGGAGGTCAAGACAGGCTGTGTGAACCACCTTACTCTAGTCTACGGCTTTGGTGACTGCCTCAGGGAAGTTGATCAGGTTTAAGAGGCATTATCTGTCTTTCACAAACCCGATCAGGGTGGGATCCAGAGTTTGGTGGTTACCAATGTCTTAGTTTATGAATTCCATGATGATACGTTCCATGGCCTTGCAGATCAGGCTCGCCAGGTTAATAGGGAGATAGTTTCCGGGATCAGTGGTGGTTCCCCCTTTGTGGAGTGGGAAAACTGTTGCTGTACATCATTCAGTGGGCACAAAGCCTGATGTGAGGCTATGATTTAACATGGTGCTTTGGTGGGGAGCCAGTTCGTTCTGAAGTTCATGTAAACTGCAGCCTGGGATGTTGTCCGGTGCCATGGATGCTGTGTTTTGGCTTTAGGGAGAGTGCAGCTTTTACCTGCGTAGTTGTGATTATATGGACTCTGCATTCTTCCTGTATAGACATGGGCCCTTTCGGGGGGGGGGGGGGGTAAAGTTAGTACTGATCCTATCTGCCAGGATGTTGGCAATATCAGTTGGTTTTCTAATTTTCATGCCATTGTGCTGTAACTAAGAGCAGATCTGGGTGTTGCCATCAAGATTCTTGACATAGCTATAGAATGCTTTGTGGTTGTCCTTAGAATCAGTGGCGATTTTGTTTTCGTAGCTAACTTTGGAGGATAAGGGATCTCAGCTTCTTACTGAGGCTGACCAGGGAGCTCCTCCACTCATGGGATTTTACTCTCTTTTGCAACAATTTCTTCCTTCTGTTGTAGAGTTTGTTTATGGCAGGGGACCACCAGATTGGCTTCCTTTTTTTTGGAGGATAGCGTCTTGGTTCTGTTTGGGATAGCACAATCCATGCACTCGTGTAAGTGCTTATAGAGTGCATTTGTGTAGGATTCAGCAGTCGTAACTGCATTGTTCATCTGCATGGGTGTCATGAAGTTCACCACTTCTGTCTTAAGAAGCATGAAGTCGGCTTTGGAGAAATTTTTTTACCGTGGTTTCCTTAATGGGGGGTAGGGGCGGGATGTGGATATCAAGGTTGATTAGCTTATGGTTGGATCGGACCAAAGAGGAGTTGACTTCAGGTGTGGGACACAGGTCACTCATGTTGGTAATGACTAGGTCTAAGATATTGTTGCCCCTGGTGGGGGTGTGGATAAGTTGATCCAGGCATTGGAGTTTATGAATTCCAGAAAGCGTTGTGTGAAGGAGTTGGTACACGAGTAGTTTTCCCAGTTAATGGTGGGGTACTTGAAATCACCATTAGGGTGTTTGGTTAAACCCTAATATTTTCCAGTACATCAAGAAAAGAGGAGTGTGAATCTTTGGGCATGGTTTGGGATCTGTAGCAAGCTACAATTTGGATTGCAGTTTTGCCCAAATTTAATTGCACTTGGATAACCTCAGATGCATTCTGTTGAGCAAATAACCTGGAGGTATGGATATCCTTAATGAATATGGACACACCTCCACCTTTGTGTTCCGGTCCAGGTTACATGGCCGAAAAGTGTGGTATGACTTATAGCCTGGTAGTGCAGGGGTGCTCTCTGGAGCCTTGAACCAGGTTTCAGTCACTGCACAGATATCGATGTTCTCCATTTTATGGCTGTGAATTTGCCATTTGAATCTTGCCTAAAAAAGGCACTATAGGGGCGGCAAGAGCCTTAGTCAGTATCCAGAATCCCAGGGGTGACAGGTGCAGGTAATCTCTGGCAAAGCATTGTGGCCTGTCGGCCATGTCATCCCAAGCAGACAGATACTGGATCCCCCTAGAATGACACCAGAAGCTCAGCCAATTGTTGAAGTCAATCATTTTGTCCTTGTACTGTGGAATCATTCTGGGCAATGGCAGAATGCTACTCAGGACTAGGGTCATACTTGCCTGGGCTACAAGATCGGAGAGCTCTTCCATGTCTCTTTTCATGTAATCTAGGGAGGTACTCCTCAGGTCGTTCACACCAACATGGACAATGACAGAGTCATATTTGTATTTGTTGTGGAGTGACCTGAGTGCGTGGGTTATGGGGTGGATCTTGGCACCAGACAGGCAGCTGACAGTAACCTTTTCTCTTTGTTTAGCCTGGTGAGTGGGACATCAGTGTGCCTGACTATAGAGTCACCTATGACTAGTGTGTTGGATACATTGTTTTGCCTTATTGGCTGTGGTTGAGTGGCACACTGAGTCTGTGGGCTATTTGTCATTTGGGTTGTGTGGGGGGGGTGGAAGTTGCTAGTGTTTCTGCTTTGGAGGTCTCTGTTGCTTGGGTAGATTATTATTGAGAGCCTCCATGAACGTTTTTGTGTTTCTATGTGTGGATTTTGGTGGTGTAGATTTAGTGAGACTATGCAATAAGTGTGGTGTGGTACAAGTGTTTACTTTCTCCTCTTGAATGTTAAGTTCGGTCTTGGTTGGAGAGAGCTTTACCTCCAGTTTGACTAGATAAGTGCATCTCTCACAAGTTGTAGTGTTGGGTTGTAGGAGGAGAGGGACTGTTTGTGTATGAGGCAATTATGACATTGCCCCAAGATGTCCAGATTCATCAGATTGACAGGAGAGAACACTGGGAGCTGACCCTTGGACATGCCTGAATAAAAAACTATTCCCTCTAGGTAAGTGAGGAAAGTGAGTACAAGAGCTGTTTTTCTAAGCAAGTGAGAAAAGTGCAAAAACTGTTTTCCTCTATGTAATGAGGAAGCTTTAGTGCTATAGTAATTAGTAGCTTATTTAGTACTTACAACAAGTTCTGAACAAGTGCTGAGCATGAATAAGCAAATTCAAGTGCTAAAACTAAGAATCTGTATCTGCACTAGAATAGTTACAGGAAAGAAACAAGTGCAAATGCAGGCTTTCAAATCAGAAGGTTGAGAGAGAGATGGAAAAGATTGCCCAGATGGCCAATAACTACAATTTCTGGGCCAGAACCACTCCTTATGTGGTAGACAGGTTACCTAGTGCTTACCACTCCTACTGACAAGCTTGATGGCTTCCCTCCAAACACAGAAAGGCTTGGGGGGGGGGGGCACAGAAGCTTACACACAGTCCTGGATACAGCAAATTTGTAACTGGACTACACTAGTTACAGGAAAGGTAGGAAACAGCCTTACAGGTAACAATTCAAATGCAGTGCAAGCTTACACACGAGTATGTAGCAATATTAGACCAAACAGTTTAAAAAAATGCAATTAAATTAAAAATGACTAAAAACAAGTGCAGGAAGGAGGGTATTAGGTAGAATGTGGTAAAGAGATGGGACTGGGGGGGGGGGTCCCAGATCAAATCCACAATGGGGCGGGCAACTGCAAAAGCCACCAAATTTAAACAACAAACCAGAGATAGGGAGAGTGGGTGGGGCAAAACACTTTCAGCAGAGATCTGAAAAACTATACAGTGAATCAAAAATAACTGTGCACAACTCTGAATAAAATTAGTCCAGCAACAATTTACAGTACACAATTCTGAAGAACCAAAAAATATACTTAGCTCTGTATATTTCCAAATAGAACAACCTTCCTAAGGAAGGTTGTTCTATCTACAATCCTGTCTGTGAGAATATCACCTTCAAGTAACCATTCCTGCAACTTTAACTTATTTCTGTACATCTTCTATAAAAGACACTGCACTCATGAATTTTGTTCCTTTGAGGCAGCCATACTTGCCCTCCTCCTAGCTTCCTTTTTACTTTCTAGGATCTACACAGATAAGTTGCGTGCCATATTTGATCACTCACTTGATAAGACTTTTCACTACTTTGTTTACATGGTTTGCATAGTTTCCATTCCATCACTGGTTTACCGGAAAAGTGTTTCTAGAATCATAAGTGGCAATATTCCTTTATTAATGGAATACCTTCTTTATCCAATTAAGGGAAGAGTGAACTGGAGCCTATCTCAACAAGCAAGCAAAACAAATAATACAGGAAAATATATTGGATGAGATGCTAGAATATTGTGGAACACTGTCAATTCACCTACCCATATGTCTTTAGGATGTAGAAGGAAATTAATGAACACAGTGAAACCTGTGCATACAGTGTAAAAACATTAACAGTGCACAAAAGGTACTCCAGTGGGAAAATGAAATCCAGACATGCAGTGTGAAGCTGTGATAGTAACAAGAAACAGAGCAGCTGTGAATTATCATTTATAGCATGATATTAAAATCAATTGTCAATATGGTCCTGTTGATTTGTCCTACATAAAACTTTCTGCAAAAGCAACAGTTCTTACTATTTGCACACATGCTTGCAATCCGATTAAAATCAGTAAAAAAACAGAACTAGTAGAAAGCTGATCTTGAAGAAATACTAGCCCAGAACTTTTCTGTCCAAGATAGATTTTCAGTGTATATTAAGCAAGCAATAATGCCCTTCAGGGTATGTGGTACTGGGGAAAATAACATACTGCCAAGGGGTGTTGTAAGGCCCAGTGCTGCAGGCAGAAAGCCTCTTCACTCCTGAAAGGTCCATTATTTCACCAGCAATGTCCATTCTCGAGGACATTATTGTGCCTAGAAAAAAGGTTGTTGAATTGGTTTGCATTTGCTTTACTATTAGTAAAGTATATTATTTTTTGGATATTTTTGATATAAAGTAGTTCCACCTAATGTTGCACAGTTGCTGTAGGGTATGCAATTACTGTTGGATGCACACAAGTTTTGTATAAAAATGCATTAACACATGCAGAGGCAGAATAGCCATTTCTTACACACAGAAAACTCTTAACACCTACATGCAAAGGTAAAGCCAGGCTCTCACACATCTGCACAGAAACATACACACACTATTTGCAATAATTTTGACCGTCTACATCTCGGATGTTTCACTGCCATTAAATGAATGAAAAAAAAAACAAAGTGCAAAGGAATGCAGTTCCTCCCCATCCCATACCTTTCAACTTATCCATGATTTAACCTCATATTTTTGCTCCATCCCTTAAAGATCATGTTTAAAGATGCAAAAATGACCTTTTCTGTATAAAATAAGTGATTGCATGAAAACACTTTTTTATACAAAAACAAAATGCTGTTCTACACACATTTTTAAAGACTGCATTCAAGTGCACTAAAATGTAGCGGGCGTTGTTTATGGCATTAATATTCATGGCAGGGTAGGAGGTGGTTACGTCACTCAGGGTTCCAGTTCTAATTATACTGGATTAGCATAGGTAAATAATTGTAAATTAGTTATGTAATTGCCAGACTGGTAAATTAACAAAAAATAATTATAAGATTCAAACCCTCTGGTCTTATCTACTGTAAATTTGTGCCCTGAAGACTTAAATACAAAGTAATGTAGGACATATACATTGGTTGTCCATTCCAAATTCTGTACTTAAATTCCATTGTGCTATTTGACACTATGCCACTTAATTACAGAGTTATTTTTTCATGGTTGTGATGATATGGGGAAGTGCCAGCCTAGCCAGCTGGAGTTTTGTAAAGAATGATAATGTCTTTTGAATATTAAACCGATTTATACAAGATGCATGTGTTGCAAAATGAATTGAACTGTACGTCATTTGTATATCAAACTGATTGTTTTTTTTTTTTACAGATGCTTGTGCTGAAAATGTATTTGTGAGCTTTGTTTGTGTCATCGACAGTGCACCCCAATGAAAT
The DNA here is from genome assembly GCF_019279795.1 of Protopterus annectens. Taxonomy (NCBI): domain Eukaryota; kingdom Metazoa; phylum Chordata; order Ceratodontiformes; family Protopteridae; genus Protopterus; species Protopterus annectens. Next base: position 408,981,450 of record NC_056737.1, read on the forward strand.
TAATAGAAATGTACACGTACTATTGTAGCTGATTTAACAGAATACTAGTACAACAGAGGTTAACTTTAAGAAAAATAAGGGAAATGTAAATGAGCTGTTAAATCATTAAAAGGCACCCCACAACACTGAATAGGACTGGAGACATTAGGTCTGGGGAAGAGCCTTTGTCCATTAGCTCAATAAAAAGAGGGGAGACCCCAGGCACTGCCATAAACATATGGATGTGTGTTGTGTCCATCTGTGTAAATTCCTGTCTCAGCTTCGAAGGGAAATACTGTGAGAACCTAGAGTCAAGTGATCAGATGAGGTCATTCTGCCAATTCTCCTGAAAATTATATTTTAGATATTACAAAGAGAAATCTCAGAGTAATGAGTACTCAGTTAGGGAAGCCTAACTACAAAGACCCCCACCCACTGCATCTTGCCTTGAGAGTAGTAAGTAACTTAACTAGGGAATAGTAAAAATTCTCTTAGATTTAGTCAGGTATATAATGAAGCTTAGTTCAGAGAGTGTTTTCTTTATTTGTAGTCATCTGTCCATCACTGTTAATTCCAATGTTTTTTGTGATTTGAACTCGGATTTACTGTGAATATACATTCAGTATTTTCATGCTCTTTATTATTTATTTATTATTAAATATATTTAAACTCTAATTGTGGCTGGTCCTTGTAGAAAGTACTTAACCCCCGAGAGTGCTTAAATTTATTTGATGACATTGTGTGGGCCACTCCAGAAGGCCTAGCCATCTTGGTGAACTACTACCATTTATATTAGTATTAATATTACACAGTATAATTGGACACCCTTAGTTAAGGGCCTTAGAGTAGCTGATTGTGACATGTCTGGTGGCAGTGATAACTACCTTATAGTCTGGGCAATGTTGGTAGAGCAAGTAATCTGTGCCAGCCTTTCCCAGGTGTGTGTGTGTGTGTGTGTGTGTGTGTGTGTGTGTGTGTGTGTGTGTGTGTGTGTGTGTGTGTGTGTGTGTGTGTGTGTGTGTGTGTGAAAATTAAATCTTAAAGAGAGTGTGTGTGTGTCAGCTTGTTGGGGCAGGGACACAAAGCACTGGGTTTACAGAGGGTGGTGGAGGATTTGACTTGGACACTCAGCTGAGGACCTAATCCTACAGCTGTACCTATGGGGAGTCTTATTGGGGATCGGGAAGGAGACAGATATAGAGACATCCAGACCTTGGGCTGAGTGTGTTCAGTGTGTGCTCTTAAGGGAAATTGTACTTGATGCAGAGGGGTCTGCATCTGGAAATACTGAGGGTTTCCATTTGTATTGCAAGTGCACTTCCCACTCCAGAGTCAGTGGTGAAGATTCAGGCTCCTTGATTACTGGCCCAGCATGGGGATGACACATATTGGTGGCCATCACATATTGGCAGCAATGGTGGGCATCACAATGGTTTTGCCAAGACTGAACTGATTTCCAGTTTGAATGCAAAGATCTTCTTACCTGGCTACAGTTTTTATCACTTTTGGTCATGAGTTTTCCAGTACCTACTTTATCCTATTGAAGTTGGTGCCTAGCCCTAACTCAGACAGGACGGCTAATCCATCACAGGACATAGACACGCGCACACAGACACACACGCAGCACACAGACACACACGCACACACAGACAAAAATGGGCTACTTGAAAATAATCAGTTCACCTGCCTGAACATATCTGGGATTTGGGAAGAAATCAGTGCACCACTGAAAACTCATGAGGACTCTGTACAGAAGGCACACCAGCCAGGATCCAAACATGAGAAGCAAGCACTACTGAGCCAACAGCACTAACCACAGTACCAGCCCTGGTATATTGTTCTCCATACTAGATAGTTTAGTACAGGGGACTGCAAATACTACAATAGCATTTTATAATTTAAAATCAATTACTGGGGGGAAAGTATATGTATAAATAAGGAAAACACAATGGGACAAATGACTGCCACATGAGTTGTAACCATTTCCAGCATGACTGCTGCTTTTATATTACATTTCCTATTCCATCCTCCTTGAAGTGAAACTAATCTATTAGCCAAACTATATAAAGCGGTTGAAAAGATGACTAAGCTCTAAAACATGGTCTTGTTATACACAGAAATCATGGCACAGATGTAAAATGTTAACATGAATGAGTACAATTGAAGAGGAGATTAATCAGAATTGAAAACAGGCATTTTGCAGGCATCCTGAAAATACTGCTTTAGGTCTGCTTTGTTAGAATTTGAAGTAATTAAAAATGAATATTTGCTTAGATTTTTTTAGTTTCATAGGTAAGTACTAGCCCTTGCAGGCCATTTCAAGTCTAGCCAATTTCCCTTTTTATGTTGAAATTTACTTACCCCATTAGTTTAGAAATGGACCTTTTATATCCCATGGTCAAATATAATTTATTACCCCTGATGAAAATAACTGGGGTCATACCATAGGTAATTGGAGGTGACCCATGAATAAGATAAAGCATTTGGGAGCTGCATCTGTCGAAGTATAGGGGGATGTCCTGGGGCATATTTTCTATTAATTATATATTTTTCTATTTAACCGACTTTCCCGGTTAACAAATGTTAAATAAATAAATAAATAAAATAAATAAATTTTACATTCACAGATCTAAGTTGCACTTGAATATGGACAGGGATGAATCTTCTGCAAGATATACCAGTCTCTCCAAACTGTTCTGTTGATGATGCAGAAGAGGTTTAAATGCCTAGACCAAGTATTCCTAGTGCCATTTGTCTTGTTGATGTGCAGTAAATCCATCAGTGATGGTTCAGAGGATGCCTTGTATGCCAGACACAGATCATCTCTTAGCAGTCTGTATCAAATCATACTAAACCAGTTCAAAAAAGGCCTCAAACAATACCTTATGGGACATTGACTCTATCCCTGTACCAACCCTGACTAACTCCTACCCTAATCCCTCTGTCTTATGCAAGCCACTTCTATCTTTCTTCTTTACTGATAGCAATCACATCTGTCTGATAGGTAACAAAAGTCTTTATACTCCCTCTCTAAGACCACAGAGAATGTAATTTTGTAAATAAGCTGTAAGTAACTTGTAAATGGTTTCTACTTCAGTATGCACTGCTTAACAACTTAGGTTCATAGGTTCATACTAGGCTATCTGCCCAAGGGCATTTATAAGCCTAGCCCATAGTTATGTGGCTTTCACCACCCCTTTAGTTTGAATAAAAACTATGCCTATCATTTTTCTGTGCCTCTGTCAAGCAGTGACACTGAAGTAATCCCTGGGGTATATCTGCGATCTCCCATCCATTGGTCAAGATTCCTCTTGAACAAGGCCAGCAAGGTGCTCTGCCTCACATGTACCGGGATTTTGTTCCACAGCATAGGGAGTCTCTGGGTGATGAATCTGTCCCTCCAGCCGCGTTCTATTAGGTTTAAGTCTCCGCCCTTGTGGTTCTGAGGGATCTAGATTTTTTGAGGTGAAGCATATTCATCAAATCTGGGTTTGACATGGCCTTATATGTCAGGCACAGGTCACCTCTGAGCAAGCGGTATGAGACTGAATAGAGCTGGAGTTCTTTCAGTCGGGCAGCATAAGACATATTTTTGAGACCCTTTATCCTTTTGGTGAGGAACTTTTGGGGCCTTTCAAGCTGCATCAGGTGTCTGGTCAGATACATTCCAAACGGGGCATTGTACTCAATCATAGGTCTAATGAGTGATGAGTACAGGGGGACTCTTGCATATAACCCCGTTTCTATCTTATTCAACATGTATTTTGTAATCACTCTTACTTTTGTGTAAGCCCCCATACGGGGACATCTCTATAAGTACTGTATAGATAGTATTGCTTTTTTATAAGTGGAATTGCTTATTTTTTGTAACTTGGAGCTTTTCTCCCTGGGCCTCCACTGAAAATGGACATGTATCCAGTCGGACTATCCCAGTCAACAAATGTAAAATAAAAATAAAATAAATAAATCATCCAGAGTATAGTGACAGGGCTTTGAGTCAAGTCCATGTAAAGCGTGTTGTTTAGGCCTTGTATCCTTTTAGTAACGTCTATGGGCATTCCAGTTGCTGCAAGTGTCTGGACAGATACATGCCAAAGTGGGCATTATATTCCATGACTTGCTCAATGAGGGCTGAGTAAAAGGGAACAATAATATCCTTAGATCTAGACACTATTGTTTAGAAGCTTTGGAATATATAAGGATTTCATTATTGCTTTTTCTGTGTATTCATCCCTCCTGCATAACTTACAGATTTATTTGGCTGGAATGATTATTGGTCAATGCCAAAATTACACTCAAAATTAGCATGGTGGTACAGGCCAATAGAGACTAAACTTTGCACTATGAACTGGCTAACATGGTGCACTTAAGACACAGTTTTGTCAAGATGGTACATTTCTGCAATTACACAGACCATATTATTTGTCTATAGTTCATCTCATCCAGCCTGTTGCTGCCTCTTTAGCCAGTATCATCCCTTATTGTTGCATCACAAACAGATCATCATAACTTCAGCAAAAGTAAAGCAAAGGAGATGAGGACTGAAAAACAAAAAAATCTATTTTTCATGCAACTACTCTTAGGAAGACTGGGCTCCAGAACAAGAGACTTCCTTTTTTTTTGTACTTGTGCTACAGCTTGACAGTCAAGTTAGGCATTTCTTGAATTGCTTTGAACTTAATTTCCCAACGTTAACCCTGGGCAAGAATGTTGGAGGGGAGGGAGGAAAGGAAAAAAAAAAAGAGGTAAGCGGTTTTGGTTCCAGTATTCTTGCCCAACCACAGGATAAACTAAACTATAGCCCTAAATATGAGCAAGTACCTGTTCATAAGCGTACATCTCCCTGCTCCTCCTCCTTCACTCACATCCTTACTTCATATCAGTTCCTCTCCCTGGCCAAACTGGACTTTCCTCATAATCAAATGTCACTAACTAAATATTATTCCCCATATAGGGCAATAGTGCAGGGTGGGAAAGGACTAAAAATAGAAAGTAGATGGTAAAGTGATGTAGATTGCTTACAGTGTCATATAATCTGCTTTCAGTGGGATGTTTCTTAGCCTTAGTTTCCCCCAAGTGGCAATATCATTGCCAGGATGGGATGGGAGTAGCACTGAGCACACCCCCCTCCATGCCCAAAGGACACATACTCCTGCTCTGTCTTTCCATTCATCTCCCAACCTAGCCTAACTATCCTGGTAAACAAATACACACACACACACACACACACACACACACACACACACACACACACACACACACACACACACACACACACACACACACCACATACATACACACACACACACACACACACACACACACACACACACACACATATATATTATATATGCGTATATAAATACATCTTCAGAGTTTCAGAAGAGAGAGAGAGAGATACTCAGCACCGCCCCTTCTGTCCCAGAATAGGCACACCCATCCTCCAGCATCATCAGACAACAGAGCTACTAACTGAATTCAGGTTAGCTGGACTACCATCGGGGCTTCATCCTTCTGCTTCACTGGGCTGGCATCCAAAGCAAGATATTTATGAAAAAGATGGCGAATTAGGCATGATGATTGTACTAAAACATACTTGAGTATTAAAAAAAAGAAACATAAGCAACAGATAAGGGAAGTAAAAAAAAATACTGAGCACTGGAAAGTATTATAGAATATGAAATAAGATACTTTGATAATTTATACTACATCTATTCATTTTACGAATGACAGGAATCTGTAAAACAGCACCCCATTAAACTCAGAACATAACCTATGATACCTTAATTTGTATCAGTTTCAGCTGTCCCTATGTAAACTTTAAGAGTTTGTCATTACAATACGCAGTAGCATAAACCTCTTCAACCATTCTTTTTCAAAATGTGATAAAATACACAATTTGCAATGTGTGGTACATGCTAAAACTTGAGACTGGAAGTATAAAGCACAGTAAAATATATTGCAAACAGTACTTGCAGACTTCAGAATGGCATGCTTTAAGATAAACGGGCAGTGCATAAAACCATCTTTTTTTCAGTACAAAGGAGTACTGTACGCTCACAGCATGGGAGAAATTAAGGGTTTGCAGTATACTGTTAAACAACTTCTCAACTATTTCAGTCAACATTATCACAAAAGTTTAGATTTCCAAGTAAAACCGGATTATTTTTTTCTTTAGCTTCTGGAAAGGTATATGAAGAAAAGAGCAGGGAAAGGCTATTAAGGAAGTCTATACTGCATTCGTTCTGGTTTCCTGTAGGACTAGCAACCATGAGAAACCGAAAAGCTCATACTTTACTCTTGCAATGCAAATCTAAGATGCACATTTTCAAACAAACCAAATGTTAACTTAAGGGAGAACCATATGCCTGCTTAGGGCATGATCTAAATTAAACACACTGTTACTTTGCCTGCACTTCTGTGTAGTAATAGTAATACGTTGTCAGTGACCCAGCTATCCAATGTTGCTTTGTTAAGACGTGTAATGTGATTTAATGTAATCCTTCAAAGTACTCACTCACCCTAGGATTTACTATGGGGGAGGGGTACTACGCTTTATATAAGGGTAGCAAACATCAATAAATGTAGGTGGAAACAGCAAGATGCTATGTCTACCATTAGCTATCACAAAAATAAACAGTTTGTAAAACATTTTTCCCCTCTCACTGCACATAGGGAAAATATTTAAGAAGAGGGGCCAAATCTCTTTTTGCTTACAGACTAAAGTGCAAATTAAGAAAAGCAAGGAAGATGTGCAAACTGCCACTTAAAGGTTCTGAAAAGCCACTGTACTAAGCATCTTAGCAATTTGCATAAACTTCATATCTATTATTAAAAGCCACTGTACTAAGCATCTTAGCAATTTGCATAAACTACATATCTATTATTTTCAATCATTGCTGATATTCATATGATGGGAAACTATTTTAAGATGATGTTCATCAACGATTTCAAAACAGCCATCAGTATAAGTTATTCTTTAATCCAAACACACCATAACTAAGACAACTATTTTACTTTAACTTTTCTTAGGGAAAAAGTACATTGAAACTACAGTAATACATACAGGCATCATTGGTCCTCTGTCATCATTCTCTTCTGTCTTCGAGTTTATCCTATCAAATACAGATTTCAGCTTTTCTTTCTCAAGTTTATTTTTTCTTTTTATGGATTCCAAGTCTGGAGCATCTGTAAAATCTCTTTTTGCACTCCTTACTGTAAAGAAGGATTTGAGTGCATCCAAAGCAGACTCGGCTGGGGTAGGTTTACTATCTTCAGAAGGGGACATGACTTCTGTGTTCTCATCTTCAAAAGATTCTGCCAGCTCAGAGTCTGTCTGGTTATCTTGATCAACTGATGAACTACCTTTATCTTCGTTTTTTGGAGTATCCAAGTTTAACAACTGTGTGAGTTGGTCAAAAAATCCTGAACTGGTTTTATGTTCCATTAACTTTTTATCCCCCTTTTTCTTTGGGATGGCTTCTGATCTGAGTTTGGCCTTCTGAACAGGTTTTGTCAGCTTTAGCATAGCCAAGTCAGGGTCTTTTTGCGGGATTTCTGTAAAAGAATCTTTAACCTCTCCAACAGCTCCTTTTTTCATAACTCGCAATCCACTGAAAAATGCTGGTAGTTGAAATAGTTTTTCACCTGGTGTTACGATCTCAGGAGAATTACCAGCACCAGCAGAAGCATCATACAGCCCTGTCTCATCTGTACATTCCTCTTTCTCCATTTTTTCTGTTTCATGGCCTCTGTGGTGTTGAACTGGCATCTCATCTTCCATTTCTTCACACTGCGGAATTAGCTCAGGGGACTCCATTGAATTATGTTCAACAGAAAGTACATCATCTGAAAGTGCTCCATCCATTTCAGTTCCATATCTAACTTCTGCAGCAATAGTATCATTTAATTCTATTATGTTTTTCACACTTTCTCCATCTTGCTCTACACTAGAAAAATTGGTATCATCATACTCTAGTGCTGGTGCCCTTTCCTCATTTGTTGCAGTGTCTAGAGCATCTCTATCTTGCTCTCCACTAGAAAATTTAGGACCATCAGAATCTGGTGTGCTTTCCTCATTTATTTCCATGTCCTGATGGTCCTTCCATTTTGGCTTTTGTGGCTGAAGTAAGATTATATCCTCAATGATAATGTGAAGAGAAGAAGTGATGGTCGGGGTGGCAGGTGCTAGCTTGGACTTAGCATTGCTGGGCTCACTGGGTCTTTCACCATCAGCATCCTGTTCACTATAGCTTTGTTCTACTATAGTTGCTTCATCTTCTTCCCCATTTTCTTCATATTTTAGGTTTTGATCTTGTGTAACATGGATTTCAGAATCCAGTACTGGGGAACATGGGCTTGTTTCCAAGTGAACTGTGCTATCAGCATCAACTCCATCTTCGACAGGGCTTGCATTTTCACTGTTATTTAATTCTAATTTCATGCTGTCATAGTGGGCTTCATCTTCAGCAGTGCTACTAGAATGGTGCACAAGAAGGCTTTGATCATTTTCAGTCACCCTAGACACTTCATAGAGATCACTAGATGAAGGTGCAGGTCTTTCAGGTGGGATGTTTTTTATGGCAGCATCATCATCATTATCTTCAGACTCTGTGTCACTTATTGTGTGGACAAGAGTCACACGTACAAGATCTGTTTCATCATAAAATGCAGTATCGTGGACTGATGCTAAGGAATTTGAAGGAAGTGTCTCAAATGGTGAAGCTTCATGTTCCCTGTCATTATGATGGACTTCACTTGGTTTTGCAGCCTCAATTTCCAGATTGTTGTCAGAATACTGCTTTTCTAGTATCGAGTGTGATGTACTGTGGATGTTGTCATCATTGTTAGGACTGCCATTCACTGTAGTTTTTGGTCGAAAGGATGTAAGAACTGCATTTTCTTCAGTTTTTGGGGTCTGTGTTTTAACAGGATCAGATAGCCCAAAAAATGCTTTCACAGAGAATTTCCCAAAAATTGACTTAGTTGTTTCTGATCCTGATGCTTTCCCTTTTCCGGAAGTATCACTGTTTTTCTCAATATTTTTGTCTCCCATTTTTATGCAAAAGTATTAAAAAATAATATTCAGTGTTGGCAATACCTGTTCAGTATATATCCAGTCAATGCTTTAGTTCAGTGTTTCCATCACTGCTTCTCTGTAGTGTAAAAGAACGATTCAGTTCCCAACACATTGCATATTTTTGCTAAACTCCCTTCCCCCCTGCTTCTTTATTTTTCTCTCTTTCCCAAAGTCAGATGCAAATTAAGACACCGAGGAGGGGAACTGTCCAGTTCAAACTATGACGATTAAAAAGTTTATTCCCAGCAGCATGACTATATCAAACAGTTAATTGTATTTCCCATTTCAAGCGTTTCAAGCAAAACTGCTTCTGTTCACATGTCGGATTGCCCTCATTACTTTCATTTCAGAGAGCCGCCAATAACAGTCTGCTTAAGCATGTCAACAGCTTCCCTTGTAATCCACAAAACGCTGCCTCTTCCTGACAAAATGCTCCTTTAAGTAGTCTCTAAACGGAGAAAAAAAAGTAACTTTTAGGCATTCAGAGCCCTGCAAGAGTTGAGAAATTCCACCGATAAGTCAGCAGCAAGCTTCACTGATGTAATCCTTTTCCATTTCAGTCTTTTTGAAAGGGACAGAGTTTGAAAAGAAAATCAAAGCTGCAGCAACACGTTTAAACCACCAAAAAGGAATAGTCCCACAGAGGCCGAATTGTAAGCAGTCATACCTGACAAAATAAAATCACACTTGTCACTTTTCAAACACACAAAAATTTCCTTGTAAAGAAGGATACAGTCTGTGAATGCACTTCCCCTTTTAAACAAGTGAAGAAGTCATTCTCCCTTCCGTCTAGCTCCAGGTTTCATCTGGAATGCAGATTATAGTAGCTACAGAGAGGAAACCAACAGCAATGGTTTCAAATTACTTAAAACTCCCAGCAGCTATTTCTGTAGACTGCAAGCAGGTAGTCAAGATACACCACACCCAGTGTCTATGTGAACTGTGCAGTTAAATGCTGAACAGGTACAGTCCTGTATGACAACATCTGAACTGTAATTCGTAAAAGCAATAAATTAGCTTCAGTTCAATAGGAGACCAGAGACCTTTAAGAATTGCACTGTAACTCAGTACAGTGTAAACTCTGATTATGTTTTGTCCAGTCTTTTTTTTTGCATGTACTTAATGTCTGCATTTGTTGGTCCATCCTTCTTAAATAAGTAAGCACAAAAGGCTCAGGTACTAGTTACAATATATTTTCCAAATAATAAGCCTTCAGAGAGGAAATGAAGCTTAAGTGTAATACAAGCTGTCAGTGAATGAAACATAAAACAGTCTTAAGTTCCATTTCTAGTTATTTTTATTTCCTTAGGTAACATACATAGTTTGATAAGCCAAATGCGGGTTCTGGGATTTTTATCACGGACACTTAAAACTGCGAAGAATGCACAGACCTGCTACCTCCTATTAAAGAAAGTTGTATTCATTTTTAAAGCTTTTTAGGGTCCTCTACTCCACTCCGCGTTGCTGCTCGGCTCCCAGGATTTATCTACAATGCAAACCCATGCACCTGCCTGCCTCAACCAAACAGTAAAAAATACCATTTCAATGTATATTTAAGGGGGTGAAAGCGTAAATTTGTACCCATATCCATATTTGTACCCATTAAGTGTCACTGTGAAAGCAGGTCTATGGCTAGAACTAGTCTATCACTATGAAAACAATATAACAACAACTACACTGCCAAACAACTAAGACCAACATTTACGAATTTTATTTACTGTAATAACAGACTGCAGAACCTACACATAAACCCCTTACCTTCCCTGCAGACTACCTCTGGCCTACCCTGATGTATGCTGATACCGTTTTTCTTTTCTACTTTTTTTCCGGTTTCATTTTTAATTAATAAATGTATCTTCCTTGCCCTGGCATCGGACGATGCAATTTCCACTACATGCTGCCCATATTGTGTTATTGTGTTTATCTGCTATCCTCTATTTAGCATACCATATGTACTGTTATGTTTATCGTTTATAACTAGTTTTTTTTCATAGCTTAAACCGCTAACTACTTTTTTACTACAAAATGCATGTTGATACAAACACCACAGAGTGTGATCTTATCCAAGACAAATTTTCACATGGTTCCAGGCTGCAAACCTGGAGAACAGTGTTGTATCCCACATCTCCCAACAGCATACTTCGTCTGTGCAAGTTATCTGGGCAAGCATTTGTGAACATATACAAACTACACAGAACACTGTGCATTATAGTAGCATCATGCAACAGGGTGGCAATTCAAAACAGTGGTAAGGCAGTTACTTGCATTATGTAAGATTGGCATAAACTAGCGGCAATGGGAGGGCGACAGCATTGTATGCAAATCACCATGTCAAAGTCTTATAGTGTCAGAAACATGGAAAATAGCAGCCAGATGAAGGTTCCCTGCCAAAATGACCAGATGCATGATACAAATTAATCATATGGATACAACAGAATTTAATATGGCTGGACTATACAAGCAGGCCTAAGTGTATACCCAGCCAGACTGGTGATTTGGAGAGAATTTTGGTCAATATAAAGCTTTCTTGACCAAAGGGTCCAGGCAGAGTCACCCTGTACCAAAGTTGTAACGCTCTGCTTAGACCAGACACTCACCCATCAGCATGTATGAAGCATTTTGCTGGAAAAAAAGTCATGAAAACATTATGCAACGTGACAACAGGAATCCTCCACAGTGAACAAGGGACAGAGTAAGCACCATGTTTATCCTCTTCCAGTTGACATTGCTCTGAAATGCAAGCTGTAACACACATCTGTATACAGCAATGATTGATACCCATTTATAGTGGTTCACATGCAAGCAGGCATTCCACAGAGTAGACACATTCAATGTCAGTATGGCAAAATTCACATGGGGCATTAAGGGCCCAACAGTCATTAGATATGGTATCTTATCTACTGCTAGTTTATGTGCAAATATCATCATCACAATGTCAAATCCAACCTTCTTAAAGCCATACTCTGCAAAGAGTCAAGTATTTACTTGGGGAAAAAATGCTATATCAACATCTTGGTAGCTAAAAGACACATGGACCAGAAATGTAAGCAAACATGTGGAGACATAAGATGTGCCAGACAGCACATGATAGAAGACATATCACCAGATATCCAGTATGGAGAGTGACAAAGTATTACATGACTGGAGATTCAACCACAAAGGCATTAAGTCTTTGCAAGGAAAAGAAGAGAGGCCAAGTTATAATGAAAGCAGTCTTAAGGTTAAGATTTATAAACACAATACAAGAAGAGATGACGTTATCAATTAAAGGGAAGAGGTTTATGCATGGATGCTCCAATAACTTGTCAAATAAGAAAGGTGAGGTGGTAACAGGTTAGACAAAAAAGGGGTTGACAAAATGCAGGACTGTTCTGTAGTAACCTCTTGGGAGTCTAACCTTGGCCAAAAGCCCCAATACCAGTGAAGGAAAGGATATGGGCACTGCATAAGGGAAAGGCTCGAGTCTGACAAAAGAATACATTAGGGTCAGGTACAACAACCATCCTCATGTTTGGGTTACAGCTCCATCTTAACTCAGAAGTGACAACCGACTTCTAAATTCCAGTAATAACATGCAACATGCTGGTCATCGAAGTCTTGAGTTACAATGCTGAAGTAATTCACAGACATATGCAATAACTATGAAAGTACAATCTTATACCTTATGTGCAATAATAATGTCAAGTTAACATTTTGTGCAATATGCCATGTTAGCTTTCTGTGCAATTTGAAATATTTTCATAACACAAGCACTCAGGTCACTCCACAGCAAGTACAAGTATGACTCAGTCATTGTCCATGCCGGTGTGAATGACCTGAGACGTACCTCCCTGGACTACATGAAAAGAGACATAGAGGAGCTCTCAGATTATGTAGCCCAGGCCGGTATGACCCTGACCCTGAGCAGTATCCTACCCTCACCAAGAATGATGCCACAATACAGAGACAAAATGATCAGCTTTAATAATTGGCTTAATTACTGGTTCTAAGGGGATCCAATGTCTGTCTGATTGGGATGACATGCTTGACAAGCCACGCTGCTTCGCAAGGGACGGCTTGCACCTGTCACCCCTGGGCTTCCGGATATTGGCAAAGGCTCTTGCCACCCCCATAGTGCCTTTTTTAGGCAAGGCTCAAATGATAAACCTACCGCCCTAGAAAACAAAAATGGAGAAAAACTAAGGGTAATACTGCTCAATGCCAGAAGTCTAAACCTCAAGATGCACACCCTCGAAGCCCTCCTCAGTATGGAGAACATCGATGTCTGTGCTGGGACTGAAAGTTGGTTCAAGGCTCCTGAGAGCACCCCAGCACTATCAGGTTATACCTCATATCATGCATTCCGGCCCCAAAATCTGGACCGAACCACAAAAGGAGGGGGAGTATCCATATTCATAAAGGATACCCACACCTCCAGGTTAGTGGCAATGCACGAAGCATTGGAGACCATCCAGGTGCAATTAACCATAGGTAAAACTGCCCTACAGTTTGTAACATGCTACAGACCACCTTCTCAAACTCAGGAAACCCACACAGCCTTCCTGAAGACACTGGAGAGTATGAATGTCTCTCCAAACACCATCATATTGGGTGACTTCAACTACCCAAACATAGACTGGGAACATTACTCAAGCCCCAACACCCTAGCCCAAAGGTTCCTTGAGTTCATAAACTCAAATGCTATGGAACAACTAGTCACCATTCCCACAAGAGGAGAAAATATACTAGACCTGATCATCACAAACATGGGGACAAAATGCTCCACACTGGAAGTATATCCTCATTGGTGAGATCAGATCATAAATTAATCTCACTGGAGATCCACATCCCGCCCCCACCCCCAGCAAAAAAGACCACAGTGAAGAACTTCTCCAAAGCAAACTTCACACTTCTTAAGACTGGAGTGGTATCCTTCAAGGCCCCCGAGCCAGTGGAAACCACAACCCACGCTGCTGAAACCCTTACAAATGCCTTCTATGAGCACCTCCAGGAATGTATGGATCAAGCAATCCCTAATAAAATCAAGACCCTTTCCACCAAAGGCAGGCGCCCGGTCTGGTGGACTCCAGCCATAAGCAAACTCTACAACAAGAGGAGAAAGCTACTACATGACAGAGCAAAATCCCTAAATGGGAAGGCATCTCTGATCAACACTAGCAAAAAACTACGATCACTCATAAAATCATCCAAGGCCAACTTTGAGAGACAAATCGCTAATGACACAAAAGACAATCACAAAGCCTTCTTTAGCTATGTTAGAAACCTGGGTGGAAACTCTCAGATATGCTCAGAATTAGTCCAAAATGATAAAAAAATCACTGAACCCACAGACATTGCCAACATACTGGCAGACAGGTTCAGTGCAAATTTCTCCCCTCCCTCCCCCCCAAAAGGAGAAATATCTATCCCACCAGAGTCTAGCCTCCCAAACATCTCAGATGCCCAGGTGAGCTGCTCTCTCTAAAGCAAAAACACAGCATCAATGGGACCGGACGGTGTCCCCGGCTGTGTGCTACACGAACTCAATGAGGAACTAAACCCACACATAAGGCTGCTGTTTAATCTTAGCCTTACTACAGGATATGTACCCAAAGAATGGCGTATGGCAACTGTGGTCCCATTCAACAAAGGCGGTGCTTCTACGGACCCTGGAAATGACCCCCATAAGCTTGACTAGCCTTGTCTGCAAAGCTATGGAGAGGATCATAATGGAACTCATAAATAAAGACATTGGGGACCTACAGACACTGGATCCTACCCAATTTGGCTTTGTCAAGGGCAGATCCTGCCTCTTGAACTTGGTCAACTTTTGAAACAGTCACTAAGGCCATTGATGAGGGTAAGGCAGTTCACACAGCCTACCTTGACCTAGCAAAAGCGTTCAACACAATACCCCACTCGGGCATCATAGAAAAGCTCACCAGCTTAGATGTAAACCCATATGTCACAAGATGGGTTGCAAACTGGCTCAAGGACAGAACACACAGGGTTAGAGTTGCTGGTGCCATATCAGACTCTAAGCCGGTCACGAGCGGTGTCCCACAGGGCTCAGTCCTGGGCCCCCTCTTGTTCGGCATTTATTTTTCTGAAGTACAGGCAAACATAGGGGGATTGTGGCTGACAAAATTTGCAGATGACTGCAAACTGGGCACCATAATTGACACTCCATCAGACAGACATCCTCCAGAAAGGTCTCATAGAAATGGATAACTGGTGCCAGAGCCATGGCCTTAAGCTAAATGCCAAAAATGTATAGTCATACCCTTTGGGAAAAACAAGGTAACCCCTAATTACCACATAGGTGGTAATCCATTAAACACGGAAGAAGTTATCAGGGACCTGGGGACCCAAGTTGACAGTAACCTCTCTTTTGACACTCACATTGCCAAAGTGGTTAGGAAGACCTTCTACATTGCCCACCTGATCATGAAGGGATTCACATCCAGATCAGGAGAGGTCATTGTACCCCTGTACTCTTCACTTATCAGACCAATGATTGAGTACAACGCCCCATTCGGAATGTACCTTACCCGACACCTGCAGCAGTTGGAAAGACCCCAAAAGTTCCTCACCAAAAGGATAAAGGGGCTCAAACATATGTCATACGATGCCCGACTGAAGAAACTCCAGCTCTATTCAGTCGCATACCATCTGCTCAGAGGTGATCTGTGCCCGACATACAAAGCCATGTCCAACCCGGAATTAATGGACATGCTCCACCTCAAAAAATCCAAATCCACCAGAGCCACGAGAGCAAGAGACTTAAACCTCAACACGGATATAAATAGGACGTGCTGGAGGGACAGATTCATCACCCAGAGACTCCCTACACTATGGAACAGAATCCCAATCCATGTGAGGCAGAGCCCCTCACTGACTCTGTTCAAGAGAAATCTTGACGAGTGGATGGGAGATCGTAGGTTTACCCCGGGAATCATCTCTGTATCACTGCTGGACAGAGGCACAGCAAACTAATGGGTATAGTATTCTCATCCTAAGGGGTGGTGAAAGCCACACACACTCTGGCTAGGCTTATAAATGCCCTAGGGCAGATAGCCTAGTATGAACCTATGAACCTATGTATGAACCTATGAACCTATGTATGATTCTGATCTGTGCAATATTTTGAGTACTTGTGATGATCTACCACTGGACAAGTGATCAAGGAGCCTCAATACTCACAACTGGCAACAGTGGGGGATGTACACTGGGAGGATAAGTACACACACAGTATTTCCAAATGCAGCTCTCTGCATCAAGTACAATTTCTCTTAACAGCAGAGAGACCACAGTTGGTCCAGGACTGGTTTCTCCCTCTTTCTCCAGATCACCAGTAAGTCTCCCTACTGGCACATGTATAGAGTCGAGATCTCAGCTGAGTGGACAAGCCAAGATTTCCAGCTCCCTCTCTGTCCAAATATTGCTTCATGTCCCTGCCCAAGTAGCTGACACACACACACACACACACACACACACACACACACACACACACACACACACACACACACACACACACACACACAGATTTGATTTACAACACACACCTGGGAATGGCTGCCCTCTTTTGCCCAGACTATAAGGTAGGTAATCACTGCCACCAGCCAACTTCTTATCAGCTACTTTAAGGCCCTTAACAAAGGGGTTCCAATCTTACTGTGTAATATTAACATTAATACAAATGATAGTTTAACCAAGAGCAAGGCTATTAAAAGTGGCTCACACAGTGTCACCAAATAAATATGAAAGTGCTCTCGAAACTTAAATATCTCTAGAGAGATATCAGCCACAATGAAAGAGAAATAATAAATAACAAAATAACAGGAAAATACTCTGTATATATTCACAATGACATCAGACTTCAAAATCATAGGAAATATTAAAAACATTGCAGGACAGTCTCAAACAAGTAAAGAAAAATATCTAAACTAAGCTTTGCTAGATTTCTGACTATATCTAAGAGAGTCACTATACCCTAGAAACTAACTTGAAGAGCAAGGCAGATGTGTGGTGAATGGTTCTTGTCAGGTCCAAGACAGAATACAGAATGTACTCACTCTCAGAGAGTTCTCAAATTAATATCTCAAATATTACTGCTGGGATAGCTTGCAGAATTATATAATTTCTTGTCATCTGACTCTATCCTGGGTGAAACATTGACTGCTGAAAGATGGCAGTATTTAGCATCTACCTGTGAAAATACATATACAAGGGCTTTTCCTCATATCTTTGGCAGATGATGGAAGTCATAAAACAGTTACATTCCTCCACATTTCAAGACTAGTAATTAGTATACCATAGAGACAATACAGAAAGCTCCCTAGTACAGACGTTATGCCTCCAGCCTAGCCTACAAAGTAATTTAACTTGAGCTATTTTTTTGAAACTAACCTCCTGTATTCCAGTTTATACTATTAAAATACATACATAGTTACAATAGTGCATGCACATTTCTGTTCTCTTCCAGCAGGGCACACTGTGGTTACATTTTGAGCACAAGCACTTTATAAAAAACCTTTTTAAACACACGTCTGTACAGACCAGTTTGATACACACGACATACAGTTGAAATACAGTTGTAACACAAGTTTCTTATATAAATTATGTTGATATTCACAAATGACATCATTATTTACAAAATTCCAGATAACTGTGCTGGCAGTATCGCCCTTTGTCACAGTACTGACGAAGACATGTAAGGTGAATAGCCTTAGTGCATGTCATTTTACTTGTTACTGCACAAATGTCTTACTGTTGTTATTGTTGAATTAGCATTAGTATGTGTGTTATTGTTGTATTAATATTATCAGTATATGTTGTATGGGCATTGAGTTTGAAGTAAAGCAATTTCATACAGTTGCACTGTTGTGCAGTCTGAATGACAAAGTTCACTGACTACTGTTCAGAACTTGGTAACAAAATGTACAGGCCAAGAGTATACTTTTATCTGACATAAAAAGGGTATGACAGACATTGGTACTCATTCACTAAGCACAAGGAGAAAACAGACACAGAACAGAACATAGCAGAGTACAACTGGGTAATGTTTTTACAAAATGCTAGACATTTGATTAGACAAGGAAGCTGCAATCGATTATGCAGGAGGAGACTGTGTGTATTGCTTTTTTCACAGAAAAACGGACCGATGACAAGAGGGTATGTGAATAAAGATGGCACAATAAAGGCTGCTTCAGAATTAGAGTGGAGAGGGATGGGGGAGTAGTCACTCATATAAGGCTGGCATCAAATGCAAACTCAAAGAATAAGGAATAGTGCACCACATACTGGGTGGGGGGGGGGCAAGGGTTCACACAAGGTCAGAAGCTAAGTGTGCATACCCTGATATTTAAAGGTAAATGCATCACTAGAGAGAGAGCTGCTTAATCAATACATGGCAATGATCTCACAAAAAGTTGAAGGAAGAGGAGAAAATAAAAGCAGCATAAGTAAAACAGTTTTACTTACAAGGCATCAATATGTAATGTACATTCTCGGAGATGCCAAACTCCAGAAAGGAAGTTAGCAGAAACTAATTGAGGTTTTAGATTATTTAGAATTTAATCAGCTTGTACAAAGGCTGTATCAGCAAGAACACGATTCTGCGTGTGGTCCTAACCAAGTTAGAGGTAATTAGGATAGTCCAGATAAAGATGCTTTTATCAAGCAATAGTCATCCCACTACTATGCTCAGAGTAAGGTTTAAAGGCAAGAATCCAGTGATGAAAGTGTGGGATTTTAGTGAAGTAGATTAGAATAATTTTGACAAAAGGTCAAAAAAATCAGTTAAGGTACTGGTTGGCAAACTGTGTTAGAGAACAAGTTATGGGAAGTGATGACTATGAACAAAGGTTTAGGAAATGTCAGAGGGAAAAGGGAAGGCCAAATTAGCTACATAGGAATGTGAGGCTTGTGACAGATGCAAGGCAAGTCTTAAATGAGGTAGAAGGGAGGGTGGGGAGGTGCAATAAAAGTGGAGACAAGTACAAGGAAAATAAGAGTACTAATTGCTAAGGGTATGGCATCATGCTTCTCAGCTGTCCAGATTTGTGCCTTAAATTTTTGGTCTCTTCATCATAACATTTGTAGTTTTCTTGTAAATCAGAGGACTGAAGTCACTAAATGATGATGTATGTTTAAGTTGCAGACTTCATATCCTTAAGAAATTTGCTAGAGTAATAGGATCTGTGTTGGCATGCATTTTCTGAAGTGTATAAGAGCAATATTTAAAATCGGTCTATTTTTGGGCCTTTGCACCCCCCCCGCTATGTTAAACTTTGTCCAGATTTCTTGTGCTAAGAGGTTGAGATTTATGTATTGCGTCCAGGTCCAGGGATGTGACAAAGAAAAAGCAAAGATACTGAATGAACACTTCACCTCAATATTTGTACAAGAAAGGGATATCACAAGACCATGGATGGAGGGAGACAGGGCAGAGTGGGTAAAGAAGTGGTCCTCGCATTAAATCAGGATGATGTGTGTGTGTGTGTGGGGGGGGGGCAGACTGTGATAAGGAAGGAAGGACAATGCTTAGGGACCAAATTAACTTTCTTCCTGTTAATCTAGCTAATTTGATGGTGGTCCCCCATTTAGAGTTTCAACAGATCACAACCCATAACATTGACTGGAAGACACCAAATGTAGGGCTCTCATATGGTGGGGATGGGGTAGTAGCATGAAACATCTGGGAACTACAGGTCTGTTAATCCTAACAATATTGACATGGAGTGCTTGCTACAGTACCGACATTTTCATTTCTGAATAAATCCTTGTAACATGAGCTATGTTACAGTCTAGCTGCACTTCCCTTACACAAGATCACATTGTACATTCTCATGTTGATCCTGCAGTGCTTGCAAATTCATTTGGGCTATTAGTTATTTTATACATCCTTCCCTTAAGTTTAGAACTGATTTTGACTTCTATGCCAACTACAGAACTACTAATGTGGTTTATTTTGCAAATTGTCAACTCTGCGACTGTTTCTATGTTGGCAAAACCAACCATATGTTAAAAGACAGAATCTTTAATCACATGGGTTTGTTTGTTTATCTTTCGGCTTTTCCTGGTTAGGGGTTGCCACAGCAGAACTCCGGTCCGCTAATGGTTGGCAGTTGTTTTTTATGGTGTCGAGTTGCCAGCATGACGCCCAACCTTCAACGAAGGCATGCTCGTTCAACGCATGTCTTTTGAACGCCCACTCGACCGCAGGGAGGACATACAGACACCACACAGAAGGCACTCCCAACCAAAGCAGAGAATCGAACAGGAGATATTCGTAAATGTAAATCCATGAATGCTTTAGCTAAACACGTCAATGAATATGGATTGGAACATTATTTAAGTTTATTGTGTTGGAAGTTACTGCAGGTAATAGAGGAGGCAACATCAAGAACATCACTGAATGTGCAGAGCTTAGGTGGACTGTTTTGTTGAAAGCTAATCAAGTTCCAGGCTTAAATGACAGTTCTTCTGTCAAACCAATATGTGGTTTGGTACACTGATTTGACTGGTTGGTTTCTCATGAATGGAGCTGTTTTATGAATGTGTTTTAATGGATGGGTTCTTTCATTTTATATCGATTGGCTCTTCTGTGGAATAGAATGTTTATTTTGATTGGTTTAAATGTGTTTTAAATACGTTGTTTGTTTTATAAATGTAAGGTCGGAAGAAGCGGCTGTTTAAACGTGAAAGGACTTCCCCTTGTACATTTGTTTTTGGTTTGGTAACATTAAAGAATTTTTATTTGTTTTCTGCTGTGGCGGTCAACATGGTTTTCATTTTATTGCTATTAATACTGACATGGAAGTCAGAGAAAAAATCTTGAGGAAAAGATTGGCTGCTTTCCCTAATGTTATTTAATACAGTAGCTGAAAGGACTTGTCAGTTAAACCTGATCCTTTTTTTAAGAGTTAAAGGAGAATTTGACAAGGGGAACACAAGTAAATGTGTTCTGCCTAGTCTTCAAAGTTTCATGCACAGGCAGTTCCTGGACAAAATTGCAGGGGTCACAGGTAGTACAGATACTAAAAAATTAAGAGAGTAATACAGAGGTTTGTGCTGACATGGACAATGCCAGGGGTATGGCAAGTAATAAGTGTAGTGCTGCAGACAACCAGTTCTAGGTTCTAGAATTCCTCACTGAGCTCATTCTAGGCATATCTGAGGGAGCACAAAGCAGGATCAGCCTCTTCCTTGACTATTGCTCCTCCCTCTGTGCCATCAGTGATGGGGGAGGAGGACTTGGAAAAGATGAGAAAGAAGGCCGAAACACAGGGCTGAGGTTCACTGCACACAAGTGTAGAGTTCTGCTCCGAAGTGGTAACAATCTGGCTTGAATTATCACCTTAATGGAGTGGTCCAGATTGAGAAAAAGTACAAAAAACAATCTAAGTGTGTTTATCACTCCTAGATTGAACTGAACAGGAGCAGAATGAGGCAGCTGTGGCAGGAGCAAATGGGAGGCAGGAATATATCTAAAGGGTGTAGACTATAAAAACAGGGAAGTTGTCTGTCTTTTCGGCTTTTCCCGGTTCGGGGTCACCACAGCAGAACTCCAGTCCACTAATGATTGGTTGTAGATTTTTATGGTGCTGTGTTGCCAGCCCGATGTCCAACCTTAGCCCATTCAAGCATGTCTTTCGAACGCCACTCAACTGTGGGGGCATGCAAACTCCATACAGAAGGAACTCCAGCCGAGAATTGAACAGGAGAACCTCTTGCTGTGAGGCAACAACGCTAGCGTTGCACCACCAAACAGGGAAGTAATGGTCATAAATGTACTGGGGCTGGTCAGACCACAAATACCTTGAGGACTGTGTGCAATTTTGAGGCCATATAAGGGAGTGGTCATTAGGCTACTGAAAGAAATCCAGACAAGTCACCAGAAGTGGTATGTGGTTTTTAGTGAAGGAAAAATATATGAACAGAAATTACAGCAACTGGGGTCCTTCAAACTAGAAAGCAGAAA
Organism: Protopterus annectens; assembly: GCF_019279795.1. NCBI lineage: Eukaryota > Metazoa > Chordata > Ceratodontiformes > Protopteridae > Protopterus > Protopterus annectens. The sequence goes on from NC_056737.1 coordinate 409,003,472, forward strand.
AGACAGGAAGGACACGATATGTCTGCATATCATTATACTGGGGAGATATAAAGAGGTCACCTTCAACAAGAAGTAAGGGACAGAGGCAGAATACTGGGACCTGGTACTGCCTTGATCAGTGAAAGTATTTTTTTTCTGAGATAGCGCCGTAGACCCTTATAATGTCCTACCAGAGTGGGTAGTGGACAGAGAGAAAATCAATGACAGCACTCGAGATAATACAACCAGTGAAGAAGAATGTCGCATGCATTTAGAGACAGAGCTGACAGGATTATTCCCTTATCATCTTAATGAGATTATGTAATCTGGATGTGCCTATCTAGCGAGCACCACCAAAGTATGGGAAGGCTGGCAGAACAGGGTCCAGGCATTATGATGCCATTACTTACAGTGTACCATGTATAAAGCACCATGCCATGAGTTGATCTAACAGCATGTGTACACCTGCAGTTCTGAATATGTTGGTAAGCTTACATTCATTCTAGGCCTGACATGGGTAACACACATGGCTCAGAGATCTTTCTTTCATAGCAGAACATGAGCAAGCTAAGTTAACCCACTGTCTTAAGCCCTTAAAATCTTTCTACAGTTTTTTTGCCATGGGTCATAACCCATGCAAAGGAATCTATTTGGAACAAAGTTCCCCAACAAAGTTGTTACATGCCAACCATACAATTTAAGTTTGGCACAATTATGCTGCAATGGCTGCACTAAGCCATGTCTGGTATAGAGACTAAGGCATTACGTAGACTGGAGAGATCTAGACCATGAATGAGTAATGACACAAGGGTAGAAATCTGTTCTATATTATGGGTAGAGCCTAAGGCAGTGTGGGAGGAATTTGTAACATAAGGCTAGAAAGCTATGCCATTCTGGGAAAGAAACTAATGTGCTGCATGGACTGTTAAAGTATAAGCTGCAGATGAGTCAGTAACATAACCGTGAAAAGCTCTGGCACAGTTTCACTTGTACTTTCACCACCCACTGGAACAGATACAGGAAGTGGTGGACCTTCATTAGTCACTGCTAAGAGAAATATGAAAGGAGAGAGAGAGAGAGATGAAAAGGCAACAGAGAGCTGGGCAAGGAGACTAGCAGTTTCATTTGCTGACTGGATAGTAGACTCAGAGGCCAGAGCTTCAGAAGGCAGGCTAGATGTTTGAATGGGAGACCTAAGACTTCATTTATGGAAGTCTGATCTCTTATAATGTGTGTGTGTTTATCATATGTATATGTGTGTACACACAGACACACACAGACAGACACACACAGACACAAAAGAGAGAGGACAGGGATGCTGTGAGTGAGGTTTACTCTCCAGTCCAGCTGGTGAATCTGGGAATCTTGAGGCAATGTTACAACTGCCTTATGTACACAGACCACCCTCTCCTCCTCCCAACAAGCTCAAATATATGTGAGAGAAGCAACTATATAGCCAAACTGGAGGCTGAGCTCTATCAACCCAATACTGGTGCAGTCATTCAGGAGGAGAAGGTAACCACACACACACCACAAATCCAGTCTCACAGACCTATCGCAACAGAAAACCAAACACATAAACACACAAAAACATACTCGGAGGCTTTAAATAAAAATCTGCTCAAGCAGCAGAGACCTCCAAAGCAGACATCCAAGCAACTGCTACCCCACAACAATACCCACGTATCACATAGTTCACAAAGTCAGTGTGCCACACAGTCACAGCCCTTAAGGCTAAACAACACACCTAATACACTTGTAATAGGTGACTCTATTGTCAGACACACTGACGTCCCACTCACCAGGCTGAACAAGGAGAAGGTCACTGTAAGCTGCCTGTCGGGTGCCAGGATCCGCCACAACACAAGCACTCAGGTCACTCCAAAGCAAGTACAAATGACTCGGTCATTGTCCATGCTGGTGTGAATGACCTAAGACGTACCTCCCTGGACTACATGAAAAGAGACAGAGGAGCTCTCTGATCATGTAGCCCTGGCCGGTATGACCCTGACCTTGAGTAGCAATCTTACCCTAACCAAGAATGATGCCACAGTATAAAGACAAAATGATCAATTTTAACAATTGGCTAAAGTATTAGTGTCATTCAAAGGAGATCCAGTGTCTGTCAGCCTGGGATAACATGCTCGACAAGCCACGTTGCTTCGCTAGGGACGGCTTGCACCTGTCACCCCTGGGCTTTTGAATACTGGCCAAGGCTCTTGCCAGCCCCATAGTGCCTTTTTTAGGCAAGGCTCAAAAGACAAACCCACCTCCATAGACAACACAAAGAAAAAGAAACTAAGGGTAATGCTGCTCAACGCCAGAAGTCTAAACCTCAAGATGCACGCACTCGAGGCTCTCCTCAGTATGGAGAATATAGATATCTGTGCAGTAACAGAAACCTGGTTCAAGGCTCCCGAGAGCATCTCAGCACTACCAGGTTATACCTCATATCATGCTTTTCGGCCCCCAAAACTCAGACCGAACCACAAAAGGAGGGGGAGTATCCATATTCAAAGATACCCACACCTCCAGGTTAGTGGCACTGCATGAAGCATCGGAGACCATCCATGTGCAACTAACAGTGGGCAAAACTGCCTTTCAGTTTGTAGCCTGCTACAGACCACCCTCCCAAACTCAGGAACCCCACTCAGCTTTCCGGAGAACACTGGAGAACATGAAGGTCTCTCCAAACACCATTATATTGGGTGACTTCAACTACCCGAACATAGACTGGGAGCAATATTCAAGCCCCAACACCTTCGCCCAACAGTTCCTAGAATTTATAAACTCAAATGCTATAGAACAACTGGTCACCACTCCCACAAGAGGGGACAACATATTGGACCTGATCATCACCAACATAGGGACTCTATGTTCCATACCAGAGGTATACCCCTCATTGGTAAGATCTGACCATAAATTAATCTCACTGGACATCCATATCCCGTTCCCACCCCCAACCAAGGAAACCACGGTGAAGAACTTCTCAAAAGCAGACTTCACACTTCTCAAAACGGAGGTGGAATCCTTCAAAGCCCCCAGGCCAGTGGAAAATACGGCCCAAACCGCAGAAGCCTTTACAAACGCTTTCTATGGACACCTACAGGAATGCATGGATCGTGCTATCCCAGATAAAACCAAGACTCATTCCTCCAAAGGCAGGAGACCTGTCTGGTGGACCCCAGCCATAAATAAGCTATACAACAGAAGGAGGAAGCTACTACATGATAGAGCAAAATCCCAAAAAGGGAAGGCATCTTTGATCAGTACTAGCAAGAAACTACGATCCCTCATAAAATCATCTAAGGTCAGCTTCAAAAGAAAAATTGCACAAGATGCTAAAGATAATCAACAAGGCCTTCTTTAGTTATGTCAGGAACCTGGCAACTCCCAGATATTCTCAGAGTTAGTTCAAAATGACAAAACATTCACTAAACCCACAGACATTGCCAACATCCTGGCAGACAGGTTCAGTGCAAACTCCCCCCACCCCCAAAAAGAACAAATGTCTATCCCAACATTGTGTAGCCTCCCTGACATCACAGATGCAAAGGTGAGAGCTGCCCTCTCCAAAGCAAAAAACACAGCATCAATGGGAGCGGACGGTGTCCCGGGCTGCGTCTTACACGAACTCCAACAAGAACTGAACCCTCACATAAAGTCACTGTTCAATCTCAGCCTTACTACAGGATATGTACCCAAGGAATGGCATACAGCAACATTGGTCCCACTCCACAAAGGTGGTGCCACAACGGACCCCGGAAACTATCGCCCTATAAGCCTGACTAGCCTGGTCTGCAAAGCTATGAAGCATATCATCATGAAACTCAAAGACATTGGGAACCTCCAAACACTGGATCCTACCCAATTCAGCTTTAAGGGCAGATCTTGCCTCTTGAACCTGGTCGACTTCTTTGAAACGGTCACCAAGGCCATAGATGAAGGGAAGGTAGTCCACACAGCCTACCTGGACCTTGCAAAAGCCTTTGACACAATACCCCACTCGGGCATCATAAATAAGCTCACCAGCTTAAATATCAACCCCTATGTCACAAGATGGGTTGCAGACTGGCTCAGGGATAGAACCCACATGGTCAGAATTGCAGGTGCCATGTCAGACTCTAAACCAGTTACAAGTGGTGTCCCACAAGGCTCAGTCCTGGGACCTCTCTTGTTCGGTATATATTTCTCTGAGGTACAGGCTAACATGGGAGGACTATGGCTGACCAAGTTCGCAGATGACTGTAAACTGGGTGCCATAATATACTCGCTGACTGACACAAGCAACCTCCAAAAGGGTCTCACAGAGATGGATAACTGGTGCCAGAGCCATGGCCTAAAGCTAAATGCCAAAAAGTGCATAGTCATCCCCTTTGGGAAAAACAAAGTGCCCACAAATTACCACATAAATGGTAATCCATTAGTTACGGAAGTAATTAGGGATTTGGGGATCCAAGTAGATAGCAATCTCTCCTTTGACAATCACATTGCCAAAGTGGTTAGAAAGACCTTCTATATAGCCCACCTTATCACGAAAGGGTTCACATCTAGATCAAGAGAGGTCATTGTGCCCCTCTACTCATCACTCATTAGGCCCATAATTGAATACAATGCCCCATTTGGGATGTACCTTACCCGACACCTGCAGCAACTGGAAAGACCCCAAAAGTACCTCACCAAGAGAATCAAGGGACTCAAACAGATGCCCTACGCAGTTAGGCTAAAGAAACTCCAGTTCTACTCAGTTGCTTACCGCCTACTCAGAGGCAATCTGTGCCTGACGTATAAAGCCATGTCCAACCCAGAATTAATGGCCATGCTCCACCTCAGGAAATCCAAATCCCTTAGAGCTACATGCTCCAGGGACTTAAACCTCAGCACAGAAATAAATAGGACATGCTGGAGGGACAGATTCATATCTCAGAGGCTCCCCTCACTCTGGAACAAAATCCCAATCCATGTTAGGCAGAGTCCCTCAATGACCCTCTTCAAGAGGAATCTTGACGAGTGGATGGGAGATCGTAGGTTTACCCCTGGGATCTCTTCTGTGTCCCTACTAGACCGAGGCACAGTAAACTAACCTCAAAATGGCCATCTTCTGTGACCTACTATACAGAGGCACAGTCAACTAATCTAAAAGGATGGCGAAAGCCAAACACACTCTGGCTAGGCTTACAAATGCCCTAGGGCAGATAGGTTCATAGGTTGATACTAGGCTATCAGTGACAAACATATGGAGAATGTAGGCAAGTACAAGTAAGTAATGGATTATAGATGAACTGGAAGAGGGAGCAGCAGTTTCAGGAATAAAAATGCAGAGCTCAGGAATGGCAGGTAGGGCATGTTATTTGCTTATGGCCTCCAATTCCAAACAAATGGTTTCTTGTCAATGTGTATGCCAGTGGTGGTCTTTTCAGTTCATGTTAGTACCGAGTAGATAGTCAGACTAGGAGGGATGCTTTTTAATCATCAGTGAGGAATTTAGGAGTTACAATATTTATTGCAGCTGAGGTAGAGTTGCCAGTTATCAGTAGATTCTTTGTGTGCTTGATGCAAACTGATTTGAGCAGTGTAAGTCTATACTGACCTACTACTTTGGGGAAGGGTATGCTACGACGGACAACCAGCAAATAGGTGATCATCTAGGTTTTTGTGATAAATTTCAGCAGACACTGAAGTGACAGTGGTGGAATTTTTGAACTACATACTATAGCTTGTGACATGTTTTTCATATTTAATGCAGAAGTGGAATTATGTGAAAGGGTTCTTGAGACAGGGTACAGAAACTGATATACAGAACTCTGAGTGTTAGTTCTACAAATTGCATCAAAATGAAAGAGCCAAAGCTATGCAAGTAATAATAAGGGACAGAAAACCCACTTACAACGGTACAGTAATAATTATCACAATTATACCTGGTCATAAACAAAAGCAAATAATACGTAGGCAGCTGTCATAGCAATTTGTATATAAACCTAAATATTAATGTCTCCCCTTGCTTATAAGCCATTTTTGGAAAATAAATCCTCTATACTTTCAGAACAAGCTCTACATCTATACTCTAAAATCACTAATTCTCATATTGGCTCTAGTTGTACTTGACCTGTATTAAACATTGTAATGATGCAAAATAAATATTTTCTGGTTAATAATCGCTTCTCACTTGCAAGTGTATGCAACTGCTATGTTTGTACATCTTTCTCAAAATGCAATTCCTGCCTTTATGGCCAGATTGCAGATTACAAGAGTCCATTGACCAGTATACCCTCCAGTTTAATAAAAATAAAACCTTAGCAAGAAAAAAGTCATATAGTAAATCTTATACAGGACTAAAGTGGTAACTGCAGAAAATGAGAGCACAATATAAATATCAAATAGTACTCAGAGCTATATAAAACAAATAAAAACAAACCAAACAGCCTCACAAAAGGCTCGGCAATCCGAATATGGAGTGACAGTACACAAACTGCCTGAATCAGCGTAATTACACTTAAAAATACTTTATTTACAAAATAAAAGAAAAAATATACAGAAATCAAGCGCTTTAGTCTCCAGATTCAGAGACTTTATCAAGATGGAGCATGCCTCATTAGCAATCACTTTAAAAAACACATTAATTACACCATGGACCAATCCAGACCCGGTACTCATAAATAGTACATAAATGTTTGAAAACCTATAACAAAAATTTTAAAGATATACATACCTAGCATAAATGAAACAATATAAACATACAATGCCCTCTATATGTTAACCCATACCTAAAGTTGAGTTATCTAAGGTTATATTCAGATACATTCAAAAGACAGAGTCAGAGTTAAGAATATTATTAAATTCATTGTTATTGACGGAATATATCCAGAATACTCAGAGCTAGTTATGATTAAATAAACTAGTACATTATAGCAAACCAATATAACTAGCAATACCGACTAGTTACACTGTAGTAAAATAGAGGTAAAGATTTCTAGTAATGGATTTGTATAATGCAGAATAAAAGATACCATAATTATCTTGTATACAGACATGCCTAAACCTTTAGAGAATACCTATCAACCCAAAAATCAAATGATCAAGTGATTACAGTTTTGTAATAATTTCTCAAAAAAAAAAATCCAGCATATGCACATGTGGTGTAAGTTAAGCAGGTTGCTCTAAATTACTGTAAGCATTCGCATATTGAAGAAAAATAAAAGTCACTTGAAAAAATCTCAAAGAATTCTAACAGTCAAGTAAAATTATTAAAGAGAGAGACTGTGACAAACAAAAAGGCAAAAATAATAAGTGGCTAGTGCTCGGACATCCAGTGGAAAAAAAGAATACCTTTTAACAATAGTCTGTCAGTGTGATCACACCTAGCCTTTTCATGTGGTTCAGAATTTACTGATGATTACATGAAATCCATTTTTCTGCAGACATACAAGGCAGGTGACATATGGATGAATTACTGGAACACACTGAAGAACCAAGACAGGTTCCTTATTTTAACATAGTTCGATTGTTAGGGAAAAGTCAAAATGTTCTTAAATGACCACACAATTCCATGTCATATTAATATATGCTGTGACAAAGAGAAATACTGCCAGCCCAGCTATCTGGAATTTTGTAAGTGGTTATGTGTCATTTGTGAATGCCAACATGCTTCATGCAAGATGCTTATGCTACAACTGTGGTAGAAATGTATGTTCTGTACTGAGCTAAAATGTGACCAAAGCATGTCCTGCTGGCTTAGAACAGAAATGTATACAAACTATTGTAATTGTGTAAATCTATATGTTTTAGCAGTGCAAACTAGATCATAGAGAGCTAATTTGCAAAACCTCAAGAAAATAGTTGAAATTGAATTGTTTTACAATTGTGCTATCTTTCAGTTTCAGTCAACAGGAGACAGGATGTCTACACTAGGGGACTCTCTGTGTTGTTTTGTAAGTGTTTCATTGTTTTATGTCCTCTAGCAGTTGCATATATCTGAAGGCTATGTATTTTCAGAGAGCGATGTTAAATGTTTGTAGTTTCTGACACTGGGGGTTTAGCTTGGGAACTAAGTCCAGGTGACAAAAAGTGATGTCATCCAAGCTAACCCAGCTGTAATATTTGATATTAATTTAAGAAAACTCAATGTGTGTGTGTGTGTGTGTGTGTGTGTGTGTGAGAGAGAGACCGACAGAGAGAGAGAGAGCGAGTGGGCGCATTTTGTATCTGTCTTTTGACCTGACAACAACATGCACTCATCACCTTCTGTACTTGCCTTGCTGTAAAGTAAACTTCTAGGGCATAGTAACTCTCTTAAATTCAGATACCAATATAGTAAAGTATAGCTTAGAGGTTTTCTTTATTTATTTGAGACTGTCCTGCAATATCGTTTTAAATATTTCCTGTGATTTTGAACTCTGATGTAACTGATTACTTACTTAGTATTGTCTTGCTCTTTTATTATTTATTATTAAATATATTTAAACCTTTTAATTGTGGCTAGTCTGTTTAGAGACATTTAAGCTTTTAGAGTACTTGCATATCTATATGGTGACACTGTATAGGCCACTCCTAAATAGCCTTGCTCCTGGTTAGACTACCATTTGGATTAATAGTAACATTACACAGTAGGATTGGACTCCCTTTGCTAAGGGCATTAACGTAGCTGATAAGAGTGGTTAGTGGCAGTTGGAACTACCTTAAAGTCTGGGCAGAAGGGGACAAAGCTAGTAAACCCATACCAGCCTTTCTCAGGTGTGTGTGTGTGTGTATATATATATATATATATATATATAAATCAAACCTCAAAGTGTGTGTGTATGTGTGTTTACCTCTTGGGCAGGTACACAAAGCACAGAGGGTGCTGGTGGTTTTGGCTTGGCCACTCAGCTGAGATCGCAACCCTATAGCTGTGCCAGTGGGGAGTCTTTTTGGGTATCTGGAGAAAGAGGGAGAAACCAGCCTCAGACCGACTATGATCTCTGTGTGCTCTTAAGACAAATTGCACTTTACTGTATGTGTACTTGCCATCCTGCTAGTGTGTATGTTCCCCACTGTTGCCAGTGGTGAGGACTGAGGCTCCTTGATTACTGGGCCAGTGCAGGGGCATCACATATGCCCAACATTTTGCAAAGCAAGATGAAAAATTAGTTGGAAATCGCTTTAAGGCTGAACCCAGTCTGCCTTCTCCCACCTGGCCTTAAAAAAACTACATCCCTTTAGTGGCTGAGGTAATGATATTTCCTTATATTTCATTCATAACAAGCTTGATACTCTAACTCTTAATGGGGATGTAAGAGCATGCCAAGTGATAGTAAGGGAACCATCCTTAAGTGAAATCTGGCTGATTACTCCAAAGTTATATTTTGAAAGAGGCAAAACAAAAACAGTACAAACATCATAAACATATTTCTAATATGCAAACAAATTTTGGCAGCAAATCACGACTCACTTTATGTACCTAGGGTGCCTATTATCTACAGTATAAGACTTGCATCTCCTACAAAAAGTTATGTACTTACCAGGATGTTCCACCTGTGTTGTCCATCTTCATTCTTCCTCAACTGATGGTTTTGGACCCGACTCGGCCATTATTAAAGCTAGTGGTAATCAAAAAGCACTTTCTATATTTGCATCAAGAGGAATTTCATCATTCTGTCCACACCTTCCTCAGACAGACTTCTGGAAGAATGAGTTGAGGAAAGGGATGGTGACCTGGAATGATGTCTCTTGAGAAAGTGAGAGGGAACCATAGAAGGCACTAGATCCAAGGTTGGAAAACATCTTTTCCTAGGTAGAGTCTTCAGATCCAAAAAACTTGAATTTAAAGATTTTCTCATCAGAGGGAGTGGATTTGAGAGGATTTCAGATTAGATTTAGATTTTTTCCTTGGCAGCTCCAAGGAAGGAGTCAAAGTGGAAGGTCTTGGAGACTTAGTCAAAGTCTCTTCAGTCTTAGTCTTGGGGATTGAGCCCCAACAATAGTCTCTCCAAATGAAGAAAAGAGCAATCCTTTTAATATCAGTTTATTTTTTCTATCTGCTATGGTTCTAGGATTTAAATTTTTACAGATAGAACAATCATCTTGTAAATGTTGAAGGCTTAAAGCACAAACATAAAATGTGGGCATCAGAAAGTGGTAATTTATGCCCACACTTTTGACACTTTTTGAAGCCAGCAGGTCCTTTATCAGACATGACGACTCATGAAAATGAGAAAGATTTTTTTTTTAAATAGAGAGAGGAAAGGGAAAAAATACAGGCAATGGTATGAACAAGTAGACCAACATGTACAAAAGGGATTAAAGGGAAAATACCAGCAATGGTAAAAAAGAAATACACAGAGTGCAAGTGTAAGAGAAAAGAAAACATTTATAGGTTAAGGAAGAAAATTATCAAGAAAAAAATAACTTATCTTAACAGAAGCTCTAGAGCTCGGGCTGGCCACATCTTTATGGTAAAAGTGGCAAACAAGATCTATGGTGTGTTAGGTGTTAGTGCATTATGGGTAAGGGAGGAGTTTGAGAGCTTTTTCGTTACCACAAGCTTTTGTAATGGCAGAGTCAGATCGGAAGATCAATCTGAAAGAATGCAACAGTTGAAAATAGAATGAAAAATAGACATCAGGTCATCTTTTCTGTAGTACAGCATCCCCCATGCTAGAATTGCATTTAATCAACCCCATGCATTGTACTAGCTCATGTTTTTGAAGGTCCCTGCTTCTTCAGGAAGGTTGTTACTATTTCTCAAATCTCTGCTACTCTCTCAAATCTATCCTAAGCCAGGCAACTGCCCCATTAGGACTACATTTTTCTTTTGATGCAACGTGAAAGATGGTATACACTTGATTCTCCATGTTCCCTTGAAATATAGGGCCTTCTATTGGGGTGACCTTCTGTTATCCTGAAAGCAATGCATGCATATCCCTAGAGGACCACAGCAGCTCATAGTCAGTACTTTCTTCCTTCAGTTTTTTCACAAGATTATAAATAGTATGACTGAATAACATCAAATGAGCTATCTAAATTAGGCAATACGTGTAACATTCCTCAAAAGAAGTAGGTAAAAATCAATGCCCAAGGTAACAAGTCAGACATTAAGAGAGTTCAAGCATGCTCTTAGGTACTTCTCTAAACAGACACCCTTACAGCCTGTAATTGTAGAATCATTGTTACAACAAAATAGTTAAGTGGCTGAAGTCATTAACATCATCTGCTCAGCAAACTACTGGAAATAATCTTTTTGTAATGGTATAAGCAACCTGGAGATGCATATCCAGCAGCCTTCACTTAAATGATTAGGATTATACTGTAGATCATATGGAGATGGTCAAAAGGCAAAAGGAAAATGTGACACCAGAACACCAGAAGCATCTGTGTGTGTGTGTGTGGGGGGGGGTCAAAGCAGAGAAAGGCTGTGCCCAACGTACATCTCTGCAACCACACCAATGGGCTTCTGCCCCCTGTGTAGTTAACAGCAACAGATGCCAGTGGGGTAGGCAGTGGCTGCAGTACAAAGGGTATTGCACTAAGCATGCCAGAAAAAGAAATCTATTGGAAACAGCAGCAATCAGGAATTAAATACAAAGAAAATAATGAAAATAGAAAATACACTGCAATATCAAGCTCAAAGTTCCCTAAAGATTAAAGCACTACTACTTCTTCTGTTGGCTTTTCCCAGTTAGGGGTCGCCACAGCGGATCACACGTCCGCTCAAGATTGGCAGTGGAGTTTCTTAAACATTCTCAAGTTATTCAGTCTACAATAAGCAGTTCATGCTCAATCTTAAACTTTTCAGCATTATCTCTGTTGAGACCAACAGGAAAAAAAATCATCTGCAAATCCACATGCACATATCTTCTCTATATAGTTTATTTATTTAATGTTTGTTGACTGCAGTAGTTGACTGATCCACAAGGAGCCCATTTCAGCCACAGACAGGGTGTTATGGTAAAGAGCACTCAGGAGAATAAAATACTAGACAAGATTAAAATACAAGATGTGACAGAGGTATACAATACAAATCAGTACACAGGCTTACAAATGAAGTACAGTACTATAAATTAAGAGATTTCCTTTTGCATTTTTCCTATCTGTCCCAAATTTTCTTCACCAAATTCTCTTCTGCTTTTATGCATTGTAATGTTGTCTGACCACCTCTGCAATTGAGCTACTTTGGTTTCTGCTCTGATATTTCTTCTTTCACAGTGTGGATCCTACCACCCATCTGAGGTATTTCATCTCCATCATCTCTAGCTTCCTCAACTGCTCTGCCTTTACTGTCCAGATTTCTTTACCATACAGTAATACTAATTGCACCACTGTTTTGCACACCTTACTTTTCAGCTTCTTTGGCATTCTTCTGTCATATATTACTCCTAACGCACTGTGCCATTTGGTGTCACCCCCCCCCCGTGATTCTAGCTTTGGCCTCCTCATTCAGACTTCCTCTGTCCTCAACCACCCCTAGCACATACTTAAAGCCATTAACCTGTTCCACTATTTTCCAACCTGTTCCACTATTTTCCCTTCTAAATGAATTCTTAGCTTCTGATTTCCCCATTTGCTGCCTTTACAGCTGTCTTATCTGTACTCTGTTTCATCCCAAGTGTATTCAGTTTTGCATTCCATTCCCCTACTCTTTACTGATGTTCTTTGCTCAGAGTCTGCCTGTAATGCCACATTCTCTGTATACAGCAACTTTGTTGATCTGCTCCCTCTAAACTCTTTGCTAGCATAGTCCAATCGCCAGAATATGAACGGTTGTGGGCTCAGAGCTGAAACCTGATGCACACCCTCTCCCACTGGGAACCCTCTGTGAGACCAAACACTGCTCATACCTTAAGTCAGTGGATCCTTGAACATAGCCTGTACTAATTCCGTCAGTGCTTCTGGGACATCAGACCACCACAGGACTATCCAAATCAATTTTCTGAGGAACTTATCATATGCTTTCTCCAAGTCTAGGAATGGACTCTTTCCTCATCTATATGTCTCGATGCAAACATCATGTTGGTTGTGTAGTACCCTGATCTGAATTCAAACTGTTCATTTTCCATCATAATTTCAACTATTCTGCATATTCATTTATCAGTCATGCTCTCCAGAACTTTCATGCAGTGAGACAGGAGTGTGATACCCCTGTACTGCTCACACTTATGAATGCCCCCTTTGTTCTTGTACACTGACAATAAAATTCTTATTCTCAGTCATCTGGGATAAAACTTTCTCTCCATACTCCTATGAGTGCTCGCAGGAGCCATTCCTTCCCTATCTCACCAAACATCTTGATAACATCTGCTGTAACATCACATGCGTCTGCTTCCTTCTTCTAATGTGTGCTCCTTCTCTTTTCTGCAAATATATAATTTACAAACTAGAAAGAACCTACAGCAGTGGTAAAGTTTCTGTTAGACTAACTCAACAAGATTAGAAATGAAATGGTGGGTGAGGAGATGAAAAGATTAGTTAGCATCATACTTTCAAATAACCTCAGCTTACACATAAAGGAAATTCTACCGCAGTTAACAGTGCTTCTACCTACTTTGGTGATGTTCTGTGCACCAACTCAGTGGAATAGTCTGCGACAGATTTTTTTGACAAGTATTTCTTTTTATATAAGCAAGTATTTAAATGTATGTACACCACCTCTCAAGTTCATGAAACAAATTCCATGAACTGGAAAGCATCCGGAGAAATTTACAGCAAAATATCATGGCCTACTCCAGCTTTAATCTGGATCCTTTGTATTACATTTTAAATACTGCATAAATTGTTTAAATTTTGTTGGGTTATTCAGTTACCTAGCAGAAGTTTTTTTTTTTTTTTATACATTTCAGCTACTTGGTGGATCCCTGCTCGTTTTTTTTTATTATTATTATACATTGAAAAAAATTCATAAAAAAGTTGAGAAATAAGTGTTCTTACATTTTATATCTAAAAACTACAACCAATATCACAATGCATGAAAACTACTAGAATAAAAAATAAAAATACTTCTGATTCCTGCACAGTAACTAGCAACACTTAAAAAATAAATTAAACTTAATAAAAAGCATTATTGTGGGTGGACTTTGTCCTCTAACCTCACTTACTTATACAGAACTCTACAGCCACACAGCAGTGGCTGAAGTGGAAACTCCATTACAGCGCTGTAACGAAAGAAAATGTTGGCAAGAGTGCAACTTCATAAAATGTATGTACTCATTATAACTATGCATCTGTGTTGTCCATATTGGTTATCGGAATCAATCTTTCATCTGACTCAGCTGCATTTAGTGGACTCTTAAATCCAGCTCTCAAGCTCCTCCCTCTACCTATAATACCTCAGTCAGCATGCTATACCTTAAATCAAGTTTGCAGCATTATAAGCCATAGAAATAACCAACCCTGGTTTAAGACAATGTAAGGGTAGTATTAACAGAACTAGAGCTCAAACCTGGAACAGAAGTTCCAAAAGAACCATAAGATCAGTCCAGGAGATAATAGGAAAGAAGAAGAAGGGTGGGGAGTTGAAGAATGAAAATGGATAATACAGATGCATGTTTATGGTGAGTACATAACTTTATGAATCAATGCTGTCCTTTCCCGCTACGTGGACCTTGGATGGTCCTCAAAAAGGGATATTCCGGAGTACTGTAGAACCAAAGGCAGCCCAGCTCCTGGAAGTCAAATCTAATTTGTAATGAGCAATAAGGGTATAAGCATTATACCAGGTAGCTGCTGAGCAAATGTCATCAATAGAAGTTCTAGACCACAAAGAGGAAGCAGTAGCCATGGACCTGGTGGAGTATGCTTTAGTAGGTCTGGGTAGGGACATACGTTTTTGACTGTAAACAAAGGAAATGCAAATCAGTCAGTCATTTGACTAGGGTAATTTTAGAAACTTGGGAGCCCAATTTGTTTGGGGAGAAAGACAATTGCACGAACTTCCTGAAATATTTTGTTCTAAGGAGAACAATACTTAGTTGCCTATGTACATCCAAATGATGGAACATGTGTTCTCCTTTGTTAGCAAAGTTGGGAAAGAAAACAGGCAAACTAATGGACTGATTAATATTAGTTTCATTGGCTGCTTTAGGCAATAAAGATGGATTGGTCCATAAAGTAACCCTGCCTTTGTGGAAAATAAGATAAAAAGATTTGGAAGACAGAACCTGGAGTTCAGAACTCATCTTACAGACATGATGGCCACCAGAAAGGCAGTTTTCCATGACAAAATCAGATTTAGCTGATAGTTTGAAAAGGGTTTCTGAGTTAACACTTGAAGCATGACGGTCAAATCCCGGGGGTAGTGGTGGGGGTGTTCTTTCACTGGGGGCCTGATCAAGAAAGTACATTTGAGAAAAGCCTTGCACAGTTTTGAAGAAGCTAATGAGGAAGAATTTTCACTGGAGTGAAAATTAGTAATGGCTGCCAATTACACTTTGTTAGTAGAAAAACTAGCTCCTTCTTAAAAAATAGCTGCTAAAAACACTACAACAGCAGAAGTAGGAGCAGGAAAGAAGTCCAACTCTCTCTGTAGAAACCAAATAGAGAATCTTTTCCTTGTAGAGGCCTTGTGGGAAGATAGAAGCATCTGTCAGGCTGGTGAGG